>NW_013666424.1:6416-7210 GCF_000517525.1 Limulus polyphemus
TTCACTGCTAAATTAGGGACGGCTTAGCGCAGATAGCCCTCGTGTAGCTTTGCGCGAAATTCAAAAACAAACACACTACACATCAACAAATTAACCATACGTTCTTGCAAAATAAGAGTTAATTCTAATTAAATGGCTTGAATTTAGTATTGAAAGTAGGAACAGTTTCACATTTTATACGTGTAAAGGAATTACAAAGAAAAAATGTTCCTTGGGTTATATGGTACATTTACCGCTATATCGACAAGATGTGTTTAATTATTTCTTTTCGATATGTCTATATCTGAGGTAAAGACAATTAAATTTTTAAAGCTGTCATTTTTATTATATATATACCTGTCATCCTTAGTGTTGTATTTCCATGTTTGTATTATATGCCATAAACAATATTTCATTATTAGGAAGTAGGAACTATGCACATTTGCCTTTTATGAATTAAAGTTGTAATCTCAGATATTAAGTAGATGCTTTCAAGTCATGTCAAAATCTAGATTCAACACGAGTGGTACCTTCTCTTCACAAGATCGGTTATTTAAGTTAAAGACATTCGTAAGTTAATACACATCCATAAGTTAAAGACATCTTTCCGGATGTGTATTAACTTACAGGTGTCTTTAACTTACGGATGTGTATTAACTTACAGATGTCTTTAACTTATGGATGTGTATTAACTTACGAATGTCTTTAACTTACGGATGTGTATTAACTTACGAATGTCTTTAACTTACGGATGTGTATGAACTTACAGGTGTCTTTAACTTACGGATGTGTATTAACTTACAGATGTCTTTAAC
>NW_013666424.1:7533-10901 GCF_000517525.1 Limulus polyphemus
GTCTTTAACTTACGGATGTGTATGAACTTACAGGTGTCTTTAACTTACGGATGTGTATTAACTTACAGATGTCTTTAACTTATGGATGTGTTTTAACTTACGAATGTCTTTAACTTACGGGTGTGTATTAACTTACGAATGTCTTTAACTTACGGATGTGTATTAACTTACAGATGTCTTTAACTTATGGATGTGTATTAACTTACGAATGTCTTTAACTTATGGATGTGTATTAAATTACGAATGTCTTTAACTTACGGATGTGTATGAACTTACAGGTGTCTTTAACTTACAGGTGTGTATTAACTTACAGATGTCTTTAACTTACGGATGTGTATTAACTTACAGGTGTCTTTAACTTACGGATGTGTATTAACTTACATGTGTCTTTAACTTACAGGTGTGTATTAACTTACAGGTGTCTTTAACTTACGGATGTGTATTAACTTACAGATGTCTTTAACTTACGGATGTGTATTAACTTACAGGTGTGTATTAACTTACGGATGTGTATTAACTTATAGCTGTGTAAAAACTTGCCTAATTTAACCTCTTCACGTTCTTGTATCATCTTCATCTTCACTTGGTCCATGTGTCAGGTTGATTACATGCACTTGACTATTTTTGTTAAGAATAATGAGCAACTGTATTTTCACATCGTAGCAGAATTAATGGAGACTTGAAACATACTCATGAAAATTTGTGAATTTCGTTTTTTCTCCACTGATGTCTTCAAAAGTTAATAAGTCACTTATGAAAACAAAGAAAGAATGTGTACACTTTATTCTCCTAACAGTTTTTAGGTAGT
This sequence comes from Limulus polyphemus, assembly GCF_000517525.1. Taxonomy (NCBI): domain Eukaryota; kingdom Metazoa; phylum Arthropoda; class Merostomata; order Xiphosura; family Limulidae; genus Limulus; species Limulus polyphemus. The sequence goes on from NW_013666424.1 coordinate 8,342, forward strand.
CAGTGCATGTTGTACTAAAGTCAGAATCTTCTACTAAATACATGAAATACGAGCGAAAAATAGAGTAAACATATTCAGTTTGTTTGAAAAGATTGTGATTTTCTTGAAAACAAAACTTGGAAACTTACAGAGAAGAACACATCAACGTTACTGGTGGATTAAAAAGAAAACACACACACACGATTAAAAACCAATTCAAATATTAAAAAGAAATAAAAAGGACTGTTAATTAAAACGTTGTAAGGATATAGAATTACGTGTATTTACACTTATCGTTCGTTGATTTTCGCGTCAAGCTTCTCGTGCTTTGTTTACGCTAACCATCCCTAATTATGAAGAGATAGACGACCACCAGGGAGTTAGCTAGTCAACACAACCTACCACCTACTCGTGGGCTACGCTAATCCAATAGTGGGATTTAACCGTTATTATAATAACACATCCACAACTCCAAAGTGTGGAGCGATTTTTCTGTTGTTTTTTTTTTGTGGTGACCTCTGATCCCCATTCTGGCACGTTAACGACTGAGCTGCCCGCGACCCTAATTCCTAGTTCAACCACAGAAAATGATCGTCTACCTTGCAAATTATTTTGATTCATATGTTTGTTTTTTTTTGTTTGTTTTTTTCGATGCCCGTGGCCCAGATATCCTTCTCAGGATAATTCTCCGGAAAAAAAATATCAACATCAGTCTGTTTTGATGCTTCCTAAACTAGAATCAAAATTTGTTTCGAGTGTCTCCTAGTGGCACAGCGGGTGTCCGCTAAAAACCGGGTTTCGATGCCCGTGGTAGGCAGAGCACAGATAACCCATCGTTTATCTTTGCGCTTAACTGCAAACAAGCAAATTGTTTTGAGTACATTGTGAGCCACCATGAGCCATCATCCAAAGATAAAAACTAATTGTTTCCATGTTTTTAGAGAGATCATCCAAAGATAAAAACTAATTGTTTCCATGTTTTTAGAGAGATCATCCAAAGATTAAAAAAATCATAAGTGATTTCATAAATATTTTAAAGATCACACCCTATTCCAGTTCTGGTTTTCTTATCAAGATAGTATCTTGGAGGATCATCTAACCGTACAAAATACATCCATATATAAAATTTAAAACAACTAATCCTAAATCAAACCGTTTTGTACATATAAGAGAGATGCAAAAAAAAAGGGTAGAAATTACAATTCTGAAATGTATCCCAGTAGCACTTGTATATTTATAGCACGTAAAAGAAAGGGGGGGAGGGGTCACTGTCTTCCAGATTTACAAGTTTCATATTATGGCTTCGAATTAAGAGTAAATACGAATACTCCAGACCAAAACGTCCCACGTAGAAAACCAATGTATGTAGCAAGGATTTGGAGTAGTTAGTTTTAATAAAATTGCAAATAAAACTATTATTAAAAACACACCTATATATTATTTTGTTTACTTATACGAAGTAATATTACTTTAACTTTTATAACTGTTCTTGTTGTTTTTTTAAATTATATACACATACACACACACACATATATACATATATAAACTGTTGAATATATTCATTACCTAAAATACGTGCACAATAGACCTAAAGAGGAAGATGGACATTTTGAATTCGACTGGCGCTACTCGTGCATTGAGGCACAACGTTTCGCCAACAGTTTCATTAGAGGGCGTCGTATTAGCACGTAAGGACAAAGAGAAGAAGAAAAAAAAACTTCGATCAATGTTATTTCCTAGAGAAGTTGATGTCTTCATTAGTCTGTTGAGAAGTGACTGGCTATTTTAAACAAATACCCTACTTATAATACTGTAGCGAGAGGCAGGTGTTTGCTGGCGGAAGTTAGCGCGCGAGCTCAGCGTGAACGTTGAGTGTAGTTTGAACGAGACCTTGGCTTGCAGTTCGTGGTTCCTTCTATAAGAACAGTTCTACAGTTCGTTAGTATTTTTATTCTCATCAAGCTATTAAGAATATTTAATGTTTGGATAAAAAATAAAGTTAACGCGTTGGTGGATACAGGATGTAAGTATATGTTACTAGTTGCATAGGTGTTATGATGTAAAAAAGGTTGTTTCTGCAATGACTTTCGTGACTTTATAAAGTAAAATGTAATCTAAATAACGTAATGTACCCATAAAGTTGTTTATATCTTTCAAAATATTACAAAATAAGAATGTATATTGTGTGTTCTAATATTTTCGCTAATATTTTTTTGGAGAGTTTGTTGTCAAGCGCAAAACTATATAATGGGCTATCTGTGCTGTGTTCTCCCCACGGGTATCGAAACCAGGTATTTAGCGTTATAAGCCTTCAGAGCTACGGCTGAGCCACTGGGGGGGGGGGCGTTTTTTTGGAGAGAAAATTTTGAAAGGCGGACAGCAAATCCACTAAATTTGAAGTAGATGGAATGATAATGTGTATTCTTAGTAACCATGTAATATTTTAAAGTGTATTCTTGGTAACCATGTAATAGTTTTAACGTGTGATCTTGGTAACCATGTAATAGTTTTAACGTGTATCTTAGTAACCATGTAATAGTTTTAACGTGTGATCTTGGTAACCATGTAATAGTTTTAGCGT
>NW_013666424.1:11856-15677 GCF_000517525.1 Limulus polyphemus
GCCCTCGTGTAGCTTTGCGCGAAATTCAAAAACAGACAAAAAACAAACTTTCTTAGTCAAGCTTGATTTCGCAAAATATATTTATTTCAGTTAGCTATGAAATGTGAGGTTAGGGTATACTATAGGGTAGGGGTGGTAGTCAGTCATTTTTGATGGGCTGTACGCTAATGATAATATAAAGGACAGCATTTGGAAACAAAACCTATAGGTATAATTAGTGTATTTGAATATATTCGTATTTGTCATATACCGATATAAATTTAACATAAAAACTTCGCTGTCAAATTTATCACAAGATAAATATCAACGATTTCAGTATATAATATTTAATAGTAAATATAAGTATTTATATGTTCGTAATTTTGGGAGTCATTTTAGCATGCACATTACGCGAAAAGAGCACTTGTAGTGTTAGTATGGCGTGTAACTTTTTAACCATTTATTTTGTTTTTGTTTGTAGTTAACCGCAAAGCTACACAATGTGCTGGCTATCTGTGCTGTTCTCACCACGGATATCTAAACTCAACATTTATAGTTAGAAGCCAGCAAACTTACCGCTGAGCCACTGGGGGGGGGGGGGGGGAGGTGGAGCTAAACATTTATTATAAATCAGTTTCCTCGTATTCACATTTCAGAGTAAGTGTAAACTAGTTGCAGCGATTATCGCACTTAAACTGCTACGTTATTTACGTGATCCTACTGACTTTATTTGTTAGCTAATCATGCATAGAAGAGGAACCATTCTTTACATTGATAGATATATATTAAAAAATACACTTTCACACATATTTTCGTTAAACTTGAAAGAAATGGTAATGAGTTACATATGTGTTTTAAGTGTAAAACGATTAATAATGCTTTATGTATGTTCCTTGTTAAGTGTGAAACAACTTATTATGTATGTTCCTTATTAAGTGTGAAAGGACTGATAATTTTTTACGTGTGCTTTTTATTAAATATGAAAGGATTAATAATTCTTAACACATATTTTTTATTAAGTGTAAAATGACTAATAATGTTTAACGTATGTTCTTTATTAGGTGTGAAACGACTTATAATGTTTAACGTATCTTTCTTGTTAAATGTGAAAGGACTGATAATTTTTACGTGTGTTTTTTATTAAATATGAAAGGACTAATAATACTTAACATATATTTCTTATTAGATGTGAAACGACTTATAATGCTTAACGTATGTTTCTTATTAAGTGTGAAACGACTAATAATACTTAACGTATGCTTTTTATTGGGTGTGAAAGGACTGATAATTTTTTACGTATGTTTTTTACTAAGTGTGAAACAACTAATAATGCTTTATGTACGTTTCTTGTTAAGTGTGAAACGACTTGTAATGTTTTATGTATGTTTCTTATTAGGTGTGAAATTGCTGATAATTTTTACGTATGTTTTTTATTAGGTGTGAAACAACTAATAATGCTTTATGTACGTTTCTTGTTAAGTGTGAAACGACTTGTAATGTTTTACGTACGTTTCTCATTAGGTGTGAAAGGACTGATAATGCTTCACATAAAGCACTGATTAACAAATTATTCACAAAAGTTACACAATTATACTGAAAATTGGACAGAAGGTATTCGAGGCAGGTTGTTGTAAGTATTTTCAGGGAGGACTACGTTTTATTTTTTGAAGCACACATGTATTCACACAGAAGCTTTTTCTGCTATTTTTAAACGAGTTTATGGATGAGATGTTCTGTCATCTGTATTAGGCACATTACATCAACTACATGGTGGTAGGTTAATAACAGTTTTGTATTTATATCAAACCGAAACCTTAGAGACTCGACTTAGGATCTGTTATTACAAATGATTTATACTGGTTAGGAGCAGAAGTAGAAAGATGTTTACGATATACGACATTACATGGAGTGCCAAATGTTACACGATTATATATATATATATATATACTTAAGCATGTTGAACTGACTGTGTAATAAAAGCAAGAAACGGTTATATGGCGGACAACCTTAGGTCACTAAAAAAGATGCAAAACATTGTTTTGGGTTCTCGTCACATTCTTTTCTTTTTTTTTTTCCTCTATCCAAAACGCCGATCCGGGTCGTGCAGAACCTAGGATTGCGATAGGGTAGTGAAAACGCAACGATTAAGTACTACGGCTACTAAATGCTTTTATTTCTGTTGTACAAACAGTGGAAGCCGTTGGCTAAGTAACAACAGGCGCTATATAATTTATATGATCTTATCACACTGAACACCTATGATCTTATCACACTGAACACCACCATCTTTCACACTATCTCAACCTTAAGCCTAATAAATTTCGCGAACGTCTACTACATTCACTGGCCAGTGATATGAAACGTCAGCACACGTTTCTCTCTCTCTCTCTTACTAGTTGTTGTTTGGCGATGAGCACGCTCGCCAGACATTTTTATTATTATTATTATTATAGAATGCAAGTTTTACCCTAACCAATTTCTCATGTTCTATCCTCGCCCATCTAACTTTTCATTCATGAAGGTCAACGACACGTCTTGCTAAAAACACGAGGAAAACTAGATGGAAATAGGTAACTGTAAATTTCAACATGGCGAATATGGATAGAGCTTTTACTTTGTAAAATGTGGGAATAATAATAACTTTTTAAAATAATTTTATTATCGTCGAATTATATAAATGATAACAAAGTAGTTCCTAGTCAACCCTAGAATTACCGAACGGGTCGTTCCCTGGTGGGTCACCGGTAAGTCTACGGACTTACAACCCTAAAATCCGGGATTCGATTCCCTGCGGTGAGCACGGCAGACAGCCCAATGATCCAAAGATTTAGATGACATGCTATTCTTTACCTGGTGGCTGTCTTTAAGAAACGTATATCAATACTGACCACGCACCTCAGCTTCAATCTACATTTTGGACCAGAGAACCCACATGATAAAATCTTAACCATCCTGAGAATATAAATATATATATATATATGTGTGTGTGTGTGTGTGTGTGTGTGAGAGAGAGAGAGAGTTTATATGTGCCAAGTCCGGGGATGCATTCGTGAATCCGTGGTGTCTCTGTTGTTGATTTATATATATTTTGTAATTATATACCTTTACAGCCTACATTAATGTTATAAGGCTGATTTATGAGCTGTGGATGGGCGTAGATTTTGTCGTTGCTTTGTAGAAGCTTCAGTTGGTCTGCGTGATTCTTTTTTGGCTATTATTGTTTGATCTGGATGCAAGGGTCAGTAGCAATTATGGTTAATCAGATGACATTTTATTTCATCCACGTAACCTCCAGTATAGGTTTAAAAGTCTGCCTACAAATAGACACTTTAATTGTGTTTAGAAAATGTTACATTTCTAAATAGATGAATAATTGTTAATCTGCTTGAACATTTTCTGTTAACAAAAAATTTCTCAGGTTTGATATATATTTTTAATCAGACATTAAAACAATTTTAAGAGATAGAATATCACGCCCTATTTTCGCATGCGTGGATCAGTTAATTAGATTTGGTTTTGTACTTACCGACGTTTCAAATTATAAAAAAAAAGGTTATATTTTTAACATGAGGCTCGACTCGCAATCTGAGTGTCGCTGGTTCGAATCCCCTTTCAGTTGTGGGAGCGTTATAATGTGACGGTCAATCCCACTATTCGTTGGTAAAAGAGTAGCCCGAGAGTTGGCGGTGGGTGGTGATGACTAGCTGCTTCCCCTCTAGTCTTACACTGCTAAATTAGGGACGGCTAGCGCAGATAGCCCTCGTGTAGCTTTGCGCGAAATTCAAAAACAATATATATATATATATATATATATATATACAACAAACAAAACAAAACTAGTG
>NW_013666424.1:16125-17589 GCF_000517525.1 Limulus polyphemus
TGTGCAACAACTAATTGGGCGTGAATCCGATTTAACAAATAACTTGCTGTTATCATCAATATTATTCAGGCCATATACATATCGGATTATTATGTAATAATTAATGGCACAACGTTATTTATTTCATATTATTTTAACACTGTATATTTTATATAGCTTAGTATGAAGAGTTAGGACTAACTTGTTTCTTAAACTGACTGAATCTCTTGAGATATTATTGAGATCTAACAATATTCTCAGTAAGTAAGAATATAGATTAACTTTCTTTTGTATTAATTTATAACATTCGGTACTTCTACGGATTTTTGTTATATATAATTGGTTTTATTAATTAATTTATAAGCGACTTTTTAGATCTGATCTTTTCAGGTAACTTATTCTTCGTCAGAAGTTTTGATTAATCACTCTCGTCTGTCAGCTTGTTAAGCAGTCGGTAAAAATCGGTTGATTACAATAGGTATAGGTTCTTTTAAAGTATAATTAGGTTTTTCTGAGGATGAGATTGTGATCTCAGTCATGCAGTGTTATCAAAAGTAAAAGACTTCTGTGTTAGTATTTTCTTGGATGTTTTAACTTTCGAGCAGCATTGTAGGTGTGTTTATTATAATTGAGCAACAATTAGCTTTTCTGTATAAGCAGCCCAGTAACAAGTCTGCTAAGTGACGGGGGAAAAAAATAACAATTATATCCTCGTGCCCGTAATAAGAATATGGTGCTTCATTATTTTGTCATGGCTTATTGTATCTCTTTTTTTTTACTAGCATACTGACGTCAGAAGGGTTTCCGGTCATTGTGCCTCATAATAGCCAGTGTTTGATAGTTCGGCTTCATTCTTCTTTCATATACTTTTAAAAGAACTTTAAATAGTCTCCAGTGATTATAGTAATTAGCTTCAAATAGTGGGATGGCAACAGCTGAATACAAGCTCACTTTATGATATGTGTAAATATATAATATATCTGTGTTTTCCTTATTTTCTATAGCTCTTAATGCGCCTCCACCCAGTAGCGCAGCGGTATGTCTGCGGACTTACAACGCTAGAACGGTTTCTAGTAAATATGATGCTATGTTTGTGTATATTGACCTCGAGGAAGCAGCAACAGGCGAAACGTTGGGCCTCCCAGTGGCACAGCGGCCATGTCTGCGGAGTTACAACGCTAGAAACCGGGTTTCGATACCCGTGGTGGGCAGAGCACAGATAGCCCATTGTGTAGCTTTGTGCTTAATTCAAATAAACAAAGCTCTTAATGCAAGTTCTCAATACTCTGTGAGGTTCTATTTTGTATACAATTAAAACATATCGTGTGAAGCCAATAACCGTATTTTATGTTTGATTTTACTTTTTTTTTTTTGAAGCGGTAAAATGTTTTTATTCAGTGAAGAAAAGACCTTGAGACCATAAATTCAGAATAATGTTATAGTCTTGTTTGTTTGTTTGGAATTAAGCACAAAGCTACAGAATGG
>NW_013666424.1:18008-35953 GCF_000517525.1 Limulus polyphemus
GACATAACGCTGTGCCACTGGGGGGCTAATGTTATAGTATTCACTACCCCTAAATAACTCTTGTTCAATTAACGTTTGAATAAACTTTAGAGATCCAAAGTCAAAAAGAAAAAAATGACGTAAAGTAAATCCGCAAATATCATGTAGACGTAATTAGTTTTACATGACGAAGTTTCGCGTGGTGCAATAAACGCGTCTTATAACGAATATAATTAAAACCTTCATAATATTTTCTTTACTAAATACCCTGAAGCAGAATCACATATACAGAGATGTAAAGCGTAAGTGTTTTTTGTCATGTATTGGGATTCGTGAATGCCCTATAACAGCTCAGCAGTAAGTCTCGGGCTTACAACGATAAAAACCGGGCTCGATACCCGTGCTGGACATAGTGCAGACAGCCCGTTGTGAAGCTATGGATTTAATAACAACAAATAAATAATCCCCACAGATATTTTAAATCAGATTAAGTAGCTTTGGGCTTAACAACAACAAACAAACGATCCCCACGGATATTTTAAATCAGATTAAGTAGCTTTGGGCTTAACAACAACAACAAACAAACGATCCCCCCACGGATATTTTAAATCAGATTAAGTAGCTTTGGGCTTAACAACAACAACAAACAAACGATCCCCACAGATATTTTAAATCAGATTAAGTAGCTTTGGGCTTAACAACAACAAACAAACGATCCCCACAAATATTTTAAATCAGATTAAGTAGCTTTGGGCTTAACAACAACAAACAAACGATCCCCACAGATATTTTAAATCAGATTAAGTAGCTTTGGGCTTAACAACAAACAAACGATCCCCACAGATATTTTAAATCAGATTAAGTAGCTTTGGGCTTAACAACAACAAACAAACGATCCCCCACGGATATTTTAAATCGGAATTCATTATACCGGAGGATCGGTTTTGTCAAGCGTAGTTAGTGCTCCGAAGATTAATTTCCTTGTAGAAATATACAGAGTAAATAAAATACAGGGGTAACTAGCATTGAATATATATATATATATACGCACACCTATTTCTATGTTCAACACAGCTTACGTTTCTGGACTTCAGTGTTATTTTCCTTACGTGTCTGCCAGAATCCTTTTAGTAAAGAAAAATTTTCAATTTCCCCATTTTCAGTCGAAGGTGATGAGAATTTAAAGGGGTTCCGTGGATGAAACCGTAAATAGGTAATTTACAGATTTAGATTTTTTTTTGTAATATACACAAATAAGCTCTAAAAAATGTGTGGGTGGATGCTATGATAAATAACACAAAAATCCTAAATTTTACACAAGTTATTTATAACATAACATATTATTACAGTATTCATTATTACCCCACCAAAAGTTTGGTATAAGCTTTAAGAACTCAATATGTATATACTTTAAAACATGGTATACACTGTGCGATGGTCAGGATGATTTTGTAGGAAGAGGTAGCGGCTAAAGTAGTGGCCTGTAGGGGGTGCTTCATGTTACCCGCTTTCAACACCCAGCTCTTAATGTCCTTCACGTTATTAATTAATTGACGGTCATTGGCCGCAGAAGTGTATTCGGGCCGAAGTTGTAAGGTTTGTAAGTGGGTATAACTCAAGAAACGTCTCTTCATATCAGCATTCTGGTGGCTGTTGTCGTATCAGCATCATCTGAGGTTATGTATTATTTTTTTCTTTGCATTCTCTGCGCACTCGCTGAAATATATAAGATGTTTGTGTGTCCTCCCTCACACTCTGTGAGTATGTTGTGTTATAGAACATTTAATGTGTGTGTGTGTGTGTTTTCTTATAGCAAAACCACATAGAGCTATTTGCTGTGTTCACCGAGGGGAATCGAATCCCTGATTTTAGCGTTGTAAATCCGAAGACTTATCGCTGTCCCACCGGGAGGGGGGGAGTGGTAAAATATTTCTTAAAGTTTTGTTTGGTTTTTGGTTTGGTTTGTTTTGAATTTCTCGCAAACCTTCATGAGGGCTATCTGCGCTAGCCGTCCCTAATTTAGCAGAGAAAGACTAGAGGGAAGGCAGCTAGTCATCACCACCCACCGCCAACTCTTGGGTTACTCTTTTACCAACGAATAGTGGGATTGACCGTCAATTTATAACGCCCCCGCGACTGAAAGAGTGAGCATGTTTGGTGGGACGGGATTTGAACCTACGACCTTCAGATTGCGAGTCAAGCGCCCTAACCATCTGGTTATATTGAATGTAGTTAACGTTAACTTACGTCAAAGATAATAAACGCTCAATAACAGAAATAATGGGGTGTGGAGGGGTTATGAATCCCCATTAACATGCACCTGGTTCCAGACTATCAACCCACAAAGTTTGGTTGAGATTAGCCCAGTGACCTAGGAGTAGTTAGATAAGGGAGAAATAGACAGACACAGAGATTTTTGTGCTTTATATATATAGATAAAATACAAATCACGAAAAAAAAATTATACAACAAAATAGGTTTTTAAATATTAAAATAAAGCTCAGAACAAAATACTCCCGAACGCGGGAAGGTTTTAAAAATACATTCCATTTGATGATCTTTACGAAAAAAGCGACATGTTCTGATGGTTAAGGCTCTCGACTTTCAACCTGTGGATCGCAGGATCGAAACCTGCCCCCCCCCCCAAAAATGATCGCCCTTATAAACATGGATGCGTTATAATCACATTATTCGTTGATGAAGAGTAATCCAAGAGATGGCGGGGGGTGTTGACGACCGGTTACCTTCCCTGTAGATTGCAGCTCTAAATTAAAGACGGCGGCTCATAGTCCCAGTAGCTTTGCCATAAGGAAACAGCAAAATTTATGAAATATCTGACACAAATAAATCGCTTCTTATACTTGATTTGTGAACCTAGGTGTTAACACTTCTGAAGTGGTGTCATCTCATTCGGTGCTTTTGAAACACGTAAGCCAAAAATTCCTTTGTTCATATTTTCAACCTATCGTCATTACGATTGATATATAAGAGTCAGATGGATTTAAGGGCCAAGCGAATAGTACAATAAATTAAAAGTCATGAAGCCACAGAATTGCAGGGATATCATAACTCATACGAGCACGAGTCCCACCAGAAACAATGGTCCCGCCGTGATGTCGTGATCAGTTGTGCGTGATACTGTTTTTTTTTTTTTATTATATCTTACTTTAAAGGCCTGGGCTTAGACAAAATATAGGTCTAAAAAGAAACACTAGTTACTAGCTACACATTAGATAGTTGAAGTCACCCTAACCATAGGGCTTTTCAACAACACTGCCTCGTACATATCGCGTGGACTAACACATCTGCTCATATAAAATATATCAACAACAAAACATAAGCACCAACTTGATGAGAGAAGATAAATTCAATACAGAAGAATCGAACAGCGATATTATAAGGCACAATACTCAATCACTAACACTTTGTGGTAAAATGTTTTAATTGTTTGTTTGTTTTGAATTTCGCGCAAAGCTACACGAGGGCTATCTGCGCTAGCCGTCCCTAATTTAGCAGTGTAAGACTAGAGGGAAGGCAGCTAGTCATCATCACCATCTACCGCCAACTCTTGGGCTACTCTTTTACCAACGAATAGTGGGGTTCACCGTCACATTATAACGTCTCTACGGTTGAATAGGTGAGCATGTTTGGTGGGACGGGGATTCGAACCCGCGACCCGCAGATTGCGAATCAAGTGCCCTAACCACCTGGCCATGCCGGGCCCAAATATTTTAATATGTTAGGATATTCTGTTAAGGTGTACGTGAAGAAAACTGGATGACACATACGGGGTTCGTGGCGTTTTACTAAACACTAACAATTTTGATGAATTACAAATAATAAAAGATAAAGTTCGTAGAGTTAATATACGGCTTAAAGAATAAACTTATAATGATATACATGAGATTCGAATGGCATTAGTTTGTTAAACAAACCTTGCACTTAAAAAAAAACTAAAATTATCCGCTCGCTATGGCCAGGTGGTTAGGGCACTTGTGACTCGCAATATGAGGGTCGCGGGTTCGAATCCCCGTCCCACCGAACATGCTCGCCAATTCAGTCGTGGGAGCGTTATAATGTGACGGACAATCCCACTATTCGTGGATAAAAGAGTGGCCCAAGAGTTGGCGGTGGGGGGTGATGACTAGCTGCCTTCCTTCTAGTCTTACACACTGCTAAATTAGGGACGGCTAGCGCAGATAGCTCTCGTGTAGCTTTGCGCGAAATTTAAAACAAACAAACCGCTCGCCATATATTTATATAATATGTTGAGTAAAAATAAAATATGGTAGTTCATTTTTTTATTGTAAAAAGTCGTAGATCTTATGAACCTAGAAACGTCCTAGAAAACAATGCGAAATAGAAAAGTCTTTGTTTTTTTTTATCACGGCAGACTCAGAAGCAAATACTAACCTTTTCTTCGAAAACAATCGCTTCGTTTATGCCCCGAACTGGTAGCATGAGCTAGAAGTATTTTGGGCTCATGAATTATTCCTACCAACGCCAGATAATTGATTTTCTTTACTGAATACCGAAGATCATCAGAGGTAACCTGACGTTGCTGTTCGCCCCGCTGAAGGTGCACCAAACTATTGATTTTTTTCACAGTCCAATCACAAGCTACTAAAGGCGTGTTCTGCCTCACAACTAGATGTAAGCTAATCTGCAGTGCAGAGTGAACGTTCCTAATTAGTCTGCGCTGTAGAATTGCCAATAACTGCTGTATAAAACTATACACAAAGATAAGATACGCCATGCTTTATTCGTGTTCATTAGTTAGTTAAAAACACAAACTTCTTATGAAAACCAATGGAAGTTCTTATAATCTCACCTTCTGTTCATTGGACAACAGTTGACAAAGATTTGGGATGTGAACAATAATACTGATATCACCAATTTATCACCATATACATATGTATTAGTGAAACTTTTGGTATAATCTCTACCATTTAAACACGCGGACAGGCTTTATCTGTTGTTGTTTTTTTTTCTTCTATTTTCATTAATTACAATGAGTTTAATTTGCTAGGCCTGGTATAGCCTGGTTGATAGGGCACAAGATTCGGAACCTGAGGATCGCGGGTTCGAATCCCTGTCACCGAACATGCTCGCATTTTCTGCTGTGGGGGTGTTATAAAGTGACAGCCAATCCCACTATGAACCATCTATCAAAACGATAGATGGGATGTAGTTCTAGTATGTTCCAATTTGATTTGTGGTGCACTAAAGTGAACCAACTATCCAAACAATAAAGGGCCTGGCATGTTCTGATGGTGGTTAGGGTGCTTGACTCCGATCTGCGGGTCGCGGGTTCGAATCCCTGTCACCGAATATACTCAACATTTCAACCGTGGGGACGATATAATGTGTTGGTCAATCTTACTAATCGTTGGCAAAAGAGTAGCCTAAGAGTTGGCGATGGGTGTTGTTGACTAGCTGTCTTTCCTTTAGTCTATCACTGCTAAATTAGGCTCGGCTAGCGCAGATAGCCCTCGTGTAGCTTTGCGCGAAATTCAAACCAAACAAGATTAATTTAACCTGTTTTTTCGAATAGATTGCAATCGAAAAAACACCTCCCAGCATCGTGTGGGGTCTATGTCATACCATGTCAATGCTATTACTGTGGCGAATAGCAGCCCAATAAAAAAGAAAGAAAACAGATATTGAGATGAAAAAATAAACAATGAAAATATAAACGATATCGTTAATTATCTTACTCAACTTTTCGTGTATACGTCATTATTCGGGAAACGGTAAAAAGTCGTTAAACCTGAACTAGTAAAATAAATAAACAGTCATTGTATAACGAAGGCTGACCACAACCTTATAAAACACGGCTAATGGGTCAGATATTCATCTCTTGTGCTATAATATTTTGGTACACACAACTATCAACCTTAACAAAAATCCTTGCTTCATAAAAAGCCATACTAATTACACGTAATTTTGTTACACAATGAAGCTGTAACTGGTATGCTTTACAGTAATCTGTTAGTAAGATGTTAGGTAGCAGAATTGTTACCACAAACCAGTCAACAAGATAGAATCCAACTTCTATGTATAGACAAGAAAACATTGTTGACATTTCTTCTTGCAGTTATAAGTGATTACTTACTACAGTAGTTGATAGAAGTAGAAACGGAAATTCAATTTGTTTAATTGTAAGAAGACGAAGTTTGTATTGATAGTGCGCAGCCGCAAAACCTGTATTTGTCGTCTTAGAAATTTATTTTTCAATTGTTTCTTTTTATACAGTTTTCGTGTTAATATAGTTGGTGCTTGACAAAAGATTTTTGTTATTTGCATGTCGTCCCTCGGCGGTTTAGAGGTCAGCTTGAAGGCTTATAGATATGAAATTCGGGGCTCGATTCCAGCGGCTGACACAGCGCAGATATCCCTTTGTTGACCTTTGCGGTAAAACAAACAGTATTCTTTACTTTCGACTTACTTTTACTTCATTATTTCGAGAGGTTTTTTTTGATACTCGTGATGGGCAGAGCATAGATAGCCCATTGTGTAGCTTTGGGCTTAATTACAAACAAGCAAGCCATCTGCCAGGTTTCTAGCATTGTAAGTCCGCAGACATACCGCTGTGTCACTGTTGCAGATGGTAACAGAGGACTAAGATATTTTAGTTCATCCCAAAAACAGATCAATTGGATTGAAGTTCGGTGACTGTGTTAGCCAAGGAAGATTACTGACGTCACTCTGACGCTCTTTGAATAAATTTCGGATCATACCAACACGGTAAATGTAATGCCTGTCAATTACAGCTGAATTGTTTGCCAGAGTCAGTCACATGTAATTAGTAGGGCATTTTCTGTAACTCTGGTTTCCGTTAACAGCAGTTTACTTTTAAAATTTCTCGCAATGAGTACCATAGTATGTCTCTAATAAGCGTCGTATTTATCTTCGATTATCGTCGTTGATAGACACTGATGACAGAAGTATTTTAACAACCAGTTGAAAAAGTGGCCTTTGATAAAACATTCCTTGTAGATGGGCACCCTATCACGCCCCTTTGAAAGTCGGAGAGGTTCTTGCTCTTACCGATTGCCTTGCGGATTTTCATATTAGAAAAGTTATTGTCCAATAACGTGTAAATGCAGTATTGTGGGGTTAGCATGACTAGCGATAACAATCAACTGCATATTGGGTGTTACTCGACTTTTAGAGAAATCAAAGGAATCAACTTCTACATCAAAAACTTTCACCACGCCATTACACCACTTATAGCGATTGCAGAGTAAAATAACACAAGCAACAAGCAGGGTCAAGTGCCTCATGTGGTTTTTCACCATATTTGGTACTATAGCGTCAACACAGAAAAAAGAAGGTAATTCATCAGACCATATCACATGGTTCTAGTAATTTCCACAGTTTCGTCTCTAAGATCAATTAAAACCATAAAGAATTGATAAATTCGAACACAGTTTGACTTTATAAACCTGCCCATTCAACTTTTTTTCGGTCTGTCACCAGCAGTTTTCCTAGTAAATGACGAATTTAATTTTTATTGTCGATGCTGAAGGACTCTATTTTTGAACAGCCTGTTAAAAATATTTTTTTATAATACAAAACACTATCACTAGATGGGCACCTTCTATCATGCCCCACTGCATCCATAGGATCGAATAATCACCTGAAATATTAGCTGATCGTCCGAGTAAATAAATAAAATAAATATGGAAGAAGCTAATAAAGTGTCTCGGCAATTTTGAATTGTATCTAAACATAATACTTTTTTTTTCAGTACTCGAATTTCAGAAAATAAGATTGTTTTAGAACAAAGCCACATTGGGATATCTTTAGTTTTCATCATGTTGAATCGAATCCCGGATTTGAGCGTTGTAAGGCCGTAAACTTATCGCTGTCCCACCGGGGAACGAACACAATAAAAGTCAAATTTTGTGTAAATAATGGTCGAAGTTTTGTGAAGACTTTTGCTACAAAATTTTAAGAAACTCATTTGATTATTATTTTGTATAAGAGCTCTGGGTTTATATGCAGATTATCTGACCTCCCTTTCAATATCTTAGAGTTGACTAGTTAAGGTTTGTTATATATATCATATATAATCATAACTTTGTTATACTTGTCAACATACAGAGGTTGTGAACGTTGTAGTAAAACGATTTTAGAATCTCACTTCGTTGTTATTGTTCATTGTCGTCACGTCCGGTCATGTTCTATTTCACAACTGTGCATCTTGATAATAGCCTTGAGCGCAATTTCCTTTGCATAAGGTTCTGCCATAAAACTGTCGTGTTAAAAGCATGCCATTTCTCCCTGCATGCTTTCCATAACTAACCTAGTGTAACAAGGAACGGTTTCCCAGCACTCTCTTAAACAATCATATCACACAAAAATCCATTAGGCGTTGTTTCCAGCGACATAACCAGATGTCTTTGTATGGAATAGCATGAATACCCGTTTCATTATGTAGCTGCTTGAGATTTGCGAAGGTTGAAGATTGTAAACCATATCCTGGTCAACCTATACTGTTTTGGTCTCGTTTCCATAAGGAATTTCTTCTTGGTTACGTTGGGTATTGTTGGACGGTTTTTGCCACTTACCTTCATATTCGTGGCTTGTCAACTGTTACAATACATCATGTTTTTCCTTACCATGGCTGGAGCACAACTTGCAGCAGGTCTCTTTCTGAATGGTCCTGATTTCCCAAGCTGCTCCATATTCCTTTGTTTGTCAATGTCAATAAGTAAAAAAAAATATTCTAGTCTGTATGAATATTTTTGGGTCGGAAATGGCTATCGCATACTATTTCCAAAATCGATCAATATTTTTGTGGCATCATACTACCTACGAACACCAAATAAAATATTGTTCTAATAATCTCTTGTACCATCGGACTTTACGCTTGTAAATGAACGTGTCAAAGCTTTGATATTTATGAGTGCTATTAGAACGTCAATAACCGTATTATTAAACTGGTTATTGCTTTTATTTTTTACACAATGGGTCAGCTTTGCCCTGTCCACCACGGGGAATCGAACCACATGTTTTAGCATTGTAAATCCGGAAAACTTCCACTGATCTATCGGGAGACAACTGTATTAAAATACATCTTTTTTTGTTTAATTTATAGTGTGCATTAGACAATATATTAATGGTTTACAACGACCGTAGTTGTGGGATCGAGATTTTAGTATAGTATACGGTGTTTTTGGCACTTGGTTTCGGTAGTTTGTATTAATAACAATCAGGGAGCGTTTTGATAAAAATATATATATTAGTAAATATGTTTGAAATATAACTTAAATGCTGTGAATTTAAGTTATAATTAAAATAGGAGGATGGGATATATATATTAGTAAATATGTTTGAAATATAACTTAAATGCTGTGAATTTAAGTTATAATTAAATTAGGAGGATGGGATATATATATTAGTAAATATGTTTGAAATATAACTTAAATGCTGTGAATTTAAGTTATAATTAAAATAGGAGGATGGGATATATATATATTAGTAAATATGTTTGAAATATAACTTAAATGCTGTGAATTCCTTGCAAATAATTAAAATAGAAGGATGGGAAGAAGGTTGAAATTGTGGAAAGTAATAAAGTTTCTAAAGAAGTGAAAAGAAAAAAAAAATGGAAAGCGCAGGAAAAATTAATCTTGAGTTGTTGAGAACGTGTATTTCATTTTCACTGTTGGAAATATAAATTAATAATAAACAATCATGAGAAAGTACTTTGAATATTTCACAAATAAATCTCAATAACTCTGACGTTTCAGACTCCTAGATGTATAGATCTAAAAAAATATTTTTCTTTTTACAACATTTTAAATATAAAATCAGTTACAACGATTATTAAAATATTCAGTTTGAACTTAATGAAATATGTGCTAGATGGGATTGAATACAAAGATTTTTAAGCTATCAGATATGTGCTTTCCCCGTTGGGACAGCGGTAAGTCTAAGGACTTACAGCACTAAAATTCGGGGTTCGATTCCTCGCGATGGACCCAGGCAGCAAATAGCTCAATTTCAAACAAACAAACAGCTATGTGCACGAACACGTGTGAGCCCCCAGTGGCACAGCGGTATGTCTGCGGACTTACAACGCTAGAACGGTTTCTAGTAAATATGATGCTATGTTTGTGTATATTGACCTTGAGGCGAAACGTTGGGCCTCCCAGTGGCACAGCGGCCATGTCTGCGGAGTTACAACGCTAGAAACCGGGTTTCGATACCCGTGGTGGGCAGAGCACAGATAGCCCATTGTGTAGCTTTGTGCTTAACTTCAAACAAAGAAACAAACAAACTCGTGCACATTTTGAAGAATTGGGAGTTAGAAGATCGGCCCACAAGGGGATCGAACATAAATTACCATAAAAGTAGAATGATGAGGCTAACAATTAACTAAAAGATAATATATTATATATATACATATATATGTGTGTGTGTGTGTGCGTGCGTGTGTAATCTGGTGAGGACTTCCGGTATCAGAGTAAATGAGTTCAGCAATCTTTCCGTCTTCATGCACAGCAATACAAGAGGATTGGGTGTGTTTTAAGTTGCCCGGTTCTCGTGCATTTGTAGTTTCTCTCGCTGAGGTACAGGCTAACAAATAAGTTTTATCTTCAGCAGTTCATACCGTTGTAGTGTTACTGTATCTCGCACAAGGTTCTCAGTCTGTTTGCGTCACACATGAGGTACAATCTGTACAGGGAAGTTAAATATATTCATTATAGTGGGAAGCCCAGTCAACAGAGGAACGCGTCCCTAAGTCAGGTGCGTGTCACGTTGTCAGGTTAGCTAGCGATTCCGCATGCTATAGCCGGTTCCCCCTGCTGAATGGTGTATCAGGTGCATGCTGGGACTTAATCGGTGGGTGGGCACTTTGAATAGCAGTGGGGTCTTGCACTAGTGTTCGCAGACAATCTGCAATAGTTGAATATACGCAGCTGACCACCTCTTTCTGTGCATCACGTGTATACTAAAATAATGAGTATTTGAATAACGCTGCGATACTGGATGAGGGATTTGAACCCAAATGGAAACCAGTTACGGTCCAGAAAATGTTTGCTTTGTATCTATCTACAGGAATAAGTTGATGGCCTTATGCCAAAAATTTCTATCCTCACAGTCTGCTAACAAAAGTGGTTCTACACGAATGCAGTTCATATTTGCATGCGTGATAAACGAAGTTATATAACGCGATGTGAATGCAAAAGTTTATTTAGTGGCAGAAGATGCAGAAGTATATATTGTCTTCCCAGCTAGTCTGTTTTGTGACAGCCTTACTAAGGGTATACTCTCCTCGTCACCCTCTTACGAAAAGGTATGGTGTTATTTCTTGTGTTAAAATTTTTGGGTTTTATCATCAAGCTAATTAAATTCAATGCTAGACTAACAGTCATTATTGTCAGACGTTCCTAAAAATATTAGCGTTATTTTGAACGTATATAGTACGAATATATATATTTTTTAATCTTGTACCTTACAAACTACGAACTTAAATTTTTCGTCCTTTTATAACACTAATACAAACTGGGACAACACTAATATAAACTGGGACAACACTACTATTCTTAATTTAACGTACACTAATATAAACTGGGACAACACTACTATTCTTAATTTAACGAACACTAATACAAACTGGGACAACACTAATATTCTTAATTTAACGAACACTAATACAAACTGAGACAACATTAATATAAACAGGGACAACACTACTATTCTTAATTTAACGAACACTAATACAAACTGAGACAACACTAATATAAACAGGGACAACACTACTATTCTTAATTTAACGTACACTAATATAAACTGGGACAACACTACTATTCTTAATTTAACGAACACTAATACAAACTGAGACAACACTAATATAAACAGGGACAACACTACTATTCTTAATTTAACGAACACTAATATAAACTGGGACAACACTACTATTCTTAATTTAACGAACACTAATACAAACTGAGACAACACTAATATAAACAGGGACAACACTACTATTCTTAATTTAACGAACACTAATATAAACTGGGACAACACTACTATTCTTAATTTAACGAACACTAATACAAACTGAGACAACACTAATACAAACTGGGACAACACTACTATTCTTAATTTAACGAAAATGCAGCTGCTGTAATTTCACGATATTTGAGCAATTCGTATACCTTTTCTCCTACGTAATTCATTCTACAGTTTCCTGATTGGATCAATTCTCTTACGGCTTAGTTCAGTGGTTCGTTCTTCTAAATATTAAGGAATCGTGTAAATATGTTTAATAGAAAAACTTACTAAAACACTTTTTGACTTCGAAGTCTTATAATACTGCAGTTTAATCTATTGGTTTAAGTTCAAAGCTGTCCAGTAGGCTATTTGCATTATACTCATAACGGGTTGGTTTGTTGTTGTTTTTTGGAATTTCGCGCGAAGCTACACGAGGGCTATCTGCGCTAGCCGTCCATAATCTAGCAGTGAAAGACTAGAGGAAAGGCAGCTAGTCATCACCACCCAGCGCCAACTCTTGGGCTACTCTTTTACCAACGAATAGTGGGATTGACCGTCACATATTATCGCCCCCACGGCTGAAAGGGCGAGCATGTTTGGTGGGACGGGGATTCGAACCCGCGCCCTAACCACCTGGCCATGCCGGCCCTCATTACGGGATCAAATCTCGAAGTTCACCGAAGTGGGGGGGGGGGAGCACATGATACTCTCTTTAATATTTCTAGCCATTAGTAACTCTTTCTCACGCTCATTATATCATTTATATCATGGTGAAATTTTGATTAATATGGATAGCAGGAAAAGAACAGTATTATGACAATATTTAGCTCCTTGTCACCCAGACATTTCAACTAATTACCAAACGCCCTCCGGTGGTTCAGCGGCAAATCTGTGGGCTTATAAGAATAAAAGTCGGATTTTGATGCCCGTGGTGGGAACAAGATATAAAGCCCATTGTGTAACTTTTTCGCTTGACAACAAACACAAATTACCAAACTCACTTGTATTAACTTGTTCATGCACTAGGTGGCACTGCTAAAAATGTATAAGCTACTGTTTAAAGCTCATAATTACTAAATGAACATTCGTGTTTTTCTTAGCGTATTTATTTTCAATTTACCAGTTTTATTAAATAAATAAAAAGGACAATATTCTATGTATTTTTCTTCATAGATATTTATGTGTGGTAACAGTTTTAAGAATAACGATGGACTAACAGACAAATAGAATTAATGAGAAAGTTCCTTCTCTAAGATATGTGTTAAACTTTACAGGTTTGTGAATGAATTTTCATTAAACATGTGACTAGTGTAATAAAAAAGAAATACTAAGTATGTCTTCTAGCGCTCTCTGACAGTGATTTATTTCTTTGGTGTTAAGCACAAAGCTACACAACGGGCTATCTTTGCTCTGCCCACTGCGGGAATCGTTACCCGATTTTTAGTTCTTTAAGTCCTCAGACTTGCCACTGAGACACCGGATGGGGGAGGGGGAACGACAGTAATAATGGCAGTTAAAGATAATAAACCATGTACACTTACATAGATTGCCAATGGCCACTTAATTTAACTGCAAGATTGCCAATGGCCACTTACCTGCAAAGCGTGTATTAAAAGCGCCATTTTGCGTAGATTGGGGAAATTAGTAATTATTATATTTGATTAATTTTGCGGTTGTACACTGATATTTGACGTTGAAATATATATGATGGTAATAATCTTCGTCACAGAAGCTGTATAAGTTACATTAAAATCATTGCGAGTATCCGTTTAAGAACATGGAAAACATTTGTTCTTGAAAAAAATTCAATTACATCTACCAGCAGTACTTCTAGACTCACGAGACCCAGAAAATATTTTCACGAGATAATGAACCATACAACCATTTACGTGTTGTATTTATTTCAACGTACCAAACATAATAAAAAGACAATTGTTTGTTTTTACCACACAGCCTATTTTGGGCTATCTGTTGTGTCCATCGTAGGGAATCGAATCTCGTTGTAAGCGTTGAAAGTCAGTAAACATACCGACAAACAAATTCTTCTTTTCTATAAGGTGCATTAGGTTTCAGCAAATTCCTTATTTTCTGTAAGGTGCATTAGGTTTCAACAAATTCTTCTTTTCTATAAGGTGCATTAGGTTTCAACAAATTCTTCTTTTCTATAAGGTGCATTAGGTTTCAACAAATTCTTCTTTTCTATAAGGTGCATTAGGTTTCAACAAATTCTTCTTTTCTATAAGGTGCATTAGGTTTCAACAAATTATTCTTTTCTATAAAGTGCATTAGGTTTCAACAAATTCTTCTTTTCTGTAAGATGCATTAGGTTTCAGCAAATTTCCTTTTTTCTCTAAGGTGCATTAGGTTTCAACAAATTTTTATTTTCTATAAGGTGCATTAGGTTTCAACAAAAATCTTCATTTGATGTAATCAAAATTAATAAAACTCCATCGCCACTTATAAGAAACAAATCTCGACGACTAAGTCACGGCTTTGTAAATAGAATCATTTGTTCGAAACGTAAGAGAGAGATTAAGTATTCACAAAAAGTAATATAGTGCTTCTTTTCGTATGAGAAGCCACGTGTTTCAATCATGACTACGTATGAGTAGCCACGTGTTTCATGTGTTGCTATATAATAATGAACACGCTTCACATATGTTCCACTGTTTCAATCATGATTACGTTTGAGAAGCCACGTGTTTCATGTGTTGCTATATAATAATAAACACGCTTCACATATGTTCCACTGTTTCAATCATGATTACGTTTGAGAAGCCACGTGTTTCATGTGTTGCTATATAATAATGACAACACTTCATATATGTTCCACTGTTTCAATCATGACTACGTATGAGTATCCACGTGTTTCATGTGTTGCTATGTAATACTGACAACACTTCTCATATGTTCCACTGTTTCAATCATGACTACGTATGAGCAGCCACGTGTTTCATGTGTTGCTATGTAATACTGACAACGCTTCACATATGTTCCACTGTTTCAGTCATGACTACATATGAGAATCCACGTGTTTCATCTGTTGCTATGTAATACTGACAAAGCTTCTCATATGTTCCACTGTTTCAATCATGACTACGTATGAGAATCCACGTGTTTCATGTGTTGCTATGTAATACTAACAACGCTTCTCATATGTTCCACTGTTTCGATCGTACCTCACAACCTGATACTGTTACAATTGGTTAAAGTAGTGCGTTTTGTCATTTGTTTAAATTGTGCAAGATGCGTATCTATCAGAAGTCTTATAGCAAAAATTCGAAAAATACATCAACGTACACCATCATGCCAAGTTGGTGAGTAAGAACTTTTATACCAATTTTTGAAACTATCAGTGCTAGCTGTTATAGTCTCGAAACCTTGGGAAAATTTCTGATACACGTTTGACCTTACCATTAGATTAAAAAACTTATTCCAAATCTAATTTCCATTTCTGGATTTCGGGTGCCAGAGCGTTGCTCTGGTGTGTTGAAATAACACTACAGCGCTGGAAATTATGAAACAAATTTCGAGTGTTCCCATTAATTGCGCAAAAGGTGTGGCTATTAGAAATCTGATACAAAAAAGATTAATTAACATATTATAAATGTTCGTTTGTTTTAGAGCAAAGCCGCATTGGGCTGCTTGCCGTGTCCCATTGTGGGGGATCGAATCGAATCCCGGATTTTAGCGTTGTAAATCAGTAAACTTACAAAATATGTTAGTTTTCGAAGTTTCAATAAAATATTTAATCGCTTAACACAATTTTCCGTATTTAAAAAAAATAAATCATAAACAAAGATTTAGATGCTCATAAGATGACATCTATTTTAAAAGTTAAGCATAACGTATTATGAATACGATTCAAGTGAGTAATAAGAACACCGTTTTCAGTGCGAAAATATTTGTTTGATACACGCTAATTTACAGCCATGTTTTCTTTCCTGTTAGGCGACCTACTACCGCGATATTTAACTGCTTTTTTGTTTGTTTTCCATTTCTTGTTCTAGCTATTATGATAGTTAATGCCAAGTAAAATTGATTAATATTTATGCTGACGTTGTGCAGGCTTATTTCTGTTAAATGTTTGTGATATTAAAGCAAGGGATTAATATCAATATGATTTTATTCCCTATGGATTAAAATCAACATTAATTTTCGCGTACAATATATAATAAAGTATTTTCAGTCATTCACATATCCTGACTGACACGCACAGATCCTCACAAATAGCATCTTCAATACTGAAGACCACATGTAGTTGTGAGAACTGTAGCGATTTGTTCGATGATAGTCTCTGTGTTGATGAAAAAATGGATTAATAAATCATGGGTAAGAAATACGGTCAATACAGAAAACAACCAAGTGGAAAATAGTAAGGCCTTCCCTTCATAGATGGTTAATAAAATATGAGCAAGTTGCTTAGGGTGGATAGGCTGGACGGATTTTCCGCCATTATTTTTCAGCATATCTTATGTGTCACATGTTCGGGCAACTGATACATACCCAATACTGAATACAGCTACGTCTTTGTTTATAGCAGAGACCTTCCAGGCTCTTAAGTACCTGGGAACCTGTTTGAGGACGTGAGAATGAGAGCGTGTAACTTTGACTTCATACATGATAAATATAGATACCTGGAGGTTAGTTTCATCTCTACGTGATTCATTCTCAGAAGGCTACTAAAGTCAGTACGAGCTTTTTTTAAATATGTTGTCCTCAGTAACATAACCGATGGTGAAAGTTTCTGTTATCCAAAGTTATACAACTTATGTGAAAGTATTTGTTTTATTATCACTCGGGCTGAGATTTGATTTCTGGAAACGTTCGTTGAATTGAAAAAAGTTGTCAGCAAAGAAGTTTATGTAACTGAAATTCAAGAAGGTTTTTGCCTAAGATGTTGCACGAAGAGGGAATTTGTATGAAGTGGCTTTGAATCAAGAGTTTTACTTTGAATATATGTATATATAATTTTGTATCAAAAATGCTACATAAACTAAATAAAAATAATTACGAAGACAAAGGATAAGGTTTCATGTATTTTACTTTTCTAAAAAAAACACACACACACAAGAGAATATTGTGTGGTAATGCACGTATTTGAACCCAGAGCTTTACTATAGAGCCAACCCGCTCTCACATCCCCACTTCCCCCGCCGTGGCTCAACGGTAAGTCTGAAGGCTTACGACGCTAAAAGTCCTGTTTCGATGCCTGTGGTGGGAAGAGCACAGATAGCCCATTGTGTAGCTTTGCACTTAACAACAAACGATAATGTTTCATGTATTTTACGGCCCGACATGGCCAGGTGGTTAGGGCGCGTCACTGGTAATCTGAGGATCGCGGGTTCGAATCCCCGTCACATCAAACATGCTCGCCCTTTCAGCTGTGGGGGCGTTTATGTGACGGTCGATCCCACTATTCTTGGTAAAAAGAGTACCCCAAGAGTTGGCGGTGGGTGGTGATGACTAGCTGCCTTCCCGTTAGTCTTACACTGCTAAATTAGGAACGGCTAGCGCAGGTAGCCCTCGTGTAGCATCGCTCAAGATAAAATAACAAAAACAATCAAACATTTCATGTATTTTAAAACCCTACAAAAGAAATATATTATCTAAGAACTCTTCAATTACTGACCATCATTTATCAACTCTCAACTGTTTTATTTGACAACTAACAAAAACTATTGCGTTAACATAACTTTTAAAACTTTTTCAAGAAAGTTGAATTGGGCAACTAAAAGAATCTTGAAAAGATCCTGTGCCGAAATTCTCGAGCGTATAATAGTTGTAGAAGTAATATTTATATTATGTTATTTACGTTGTGTACCCGGTGTTAGAAAATAAAAATAACTATAATAAAAAAATTATGAATAATAATAAGGTACGAATTAAAGGTGGTTGTTGTTGGTCAGTTGCCCCCCTGTGGTTGGTGGTTCGGCATTGGAAAGGTTTGTTTGTTA
>NW_013666424.1:36876-42550 GCF_000517525.1 Limulus polyphemus
AGGTACGAATTAAAGGTGGTTGTTGTTGGTCAGTTGCCCCCCTGTGGTTGGTGGTTCGGCATTGGAAAGGTTTGTTTGTTATGAATTTCTCGCAAAGCTACACGAGGGCTATCTGCGATAGCCGTCCCTAATTTAGCAGTGTAAGACTAGAGGGAAGGCAGCTAGTCGTCACCACCCACCGCCAACTCTTGGGCTACTCTTTTACCAACGAATAGTGGGATTGACCGTCACTTTATAATGCCCCCACGGCTGAAAGGGCGAGCATGTTTGGTGTGACGGGGATTCGAACCCGAGACCCGCAGATTGCGAGTCGAGCGCCCTAACCACCTGGCCATGCCGGGCCCGCATTGGAAAGGGCGCAACTCTAACTAGCCTGCGCATTGCGAAACGTGCTGTGATGGGATTTCCACACTTGGAAGGAGGAGACCCTATGATTTGGTCAGTGCCATATTGTCAAGCGTGTAAATAAATAAACAATTGTAATTTACTGTCCTTGAAAAAAAATGTCAGTCATACCAGAAATAATGTTCTGTAATGGTCACGTTACTTACTTGTCTGTTGTTTTAGACTCATAACGTAGGTAAATTAATATGTATAATCAAAAACGGACATTTATCTACGTTAAAATACTTTTATTGGGAAGTTTCGGTCCTCTTACCGATGAAGGCTCAGCAATAAAAGTCCGTTTTTAAGTCTACTTAGTTACTTATCTGTTATGCTTTATAGGCTTAAAGAATGACTTAGAAATATCAAGGTAGACGATCTGCGTAATGGAATATCTGCAAAAAGACATTTTGACAGCATGAAGCTTTGAACACAATATTCTGAATGTTCCTCAGAACTGTATTTGATATATCATTCATTTTAATGCACATATTTGCACACACACACACACAGGATTCTGCTAATTGGTTATTGAGGCCACAGTGAACATTTTAAAGTTTGACTCTGGTGTATGGTAGCTGTTTGTCTATATTTGAACATTTTTAAAGTTTGACTCTGGTGTATGGTAGCTGTTTGTCTATATTTGAACATTTTAAAGTTTGACTCTGGTGTATGGTAGCTGTTTGTCTATATTTGAACATTTTTAAAGTTTGACTTTGGTGTATGGTAGCTGTTTGTCTATATTTGAACATTTTTAAAGTTTGACTTTGGTGTATGGTAGCTTTTTGTCTATATTTGCGGTATCTGCATTTTAAATATATTGGCATGAATTATTGACTACTTAATGATTTATTCTATACTTCTATTGAAATAAAACATGACTTCAAGACCATAACGGAAAAACTGTCTGACTGACGTTGGTTGAAGGTTAACAAACGGACGATTGTTGTCTGAGTATTTTGATGACGTTTTATATTACATGTTGACTGCATTTATGAAATATTACCATGCTACATTTTTTTGTACAGTTTTATTTCTCATATTATTGTTTATACTTTTATACTCGTAT
The DNA here is from genome assembly GCF_000517525.1 of Limulus polyphemus. Lineage (NCBI taxonomy): Eukaryota > Metazoa > Arthropoda > Merostomata > Xiphosura > Limulidae > Limulus > Limulus polyphemus. Next base: position 38,330 of record NW_013666424.1, read on the forward strand.
TTTCATTAGGGTAGTCGAAGCTTGTAATGTGTAACTTTTGACCAGTTCGTAATTGTTTGTAAACTATTTGATTTCGTTTAAAATCCACAAAACTTGAATGCACATTTTTACATTCTGACACACACTTACACATAGTTTATAAAGAGACTGGTTAGATAAGCTGGTTTCTTTGTTCCCGCGAGTGATTTAAGAGAAACCGGTCAGGAAGGTGCTTGTGAAGTATATGCTCAGGCTGGACTCGGCCCGATTGGAAGCCTTCAACTGTTGACTGTATACCTTCGCTACCACACGTAATGCAGCCTGCCAGGTAATAACAGCTTTACGTTGCCAACGTTGTCATTCTTTCTTCTACGTCCCTCTAAATACCTTTAAGGCAGAAAGCTGAGTTAAAAAAAACACACGAAAAAAACTGTCCACATGGGCCAACGCACTTTTTAATTCTAACCGAGAGTCTTACCTTTTTTTTTTTTTTGTTCTTACACAGAAAGTCCGGAGTTGCGTCTGATTCGAGAACATTCATCTGGTTTGAAGTCATACTGAATCCTTTAGACGGACTTAGATAGAATAACGATGATCTCTTGGTAGCTAATCTAAAGGTTTTAGCCTATAACAGGTAAGAATGAATTAGAAGTCCTCGCTTTGATTATTGTATGAGTAAATATATAGGTAATGGTAATATACTACCAGTTGCTTAAAAAGAAATTCAAGCAACGACATTTGTTGCTAAAATATACCACAAATCCTTTTCATTGCGGTAACATTTGGTGTACTAGCCTAAATACGTTTAAAAGACATGACCGAAACGACACTTGTTGCTAAAATATACCACAAATCCTTTTCATTGCGGTAACATTTGGTGTACTAGCCTAAATACGTTTAAAAAGACATGACCGAATAACAATAATAATAAGGGTAAAACAGTAATTGAAAGACTACATTTTATGAAAATCGGATAAAATACAAACAACAAAAATTATAAAACACACATAATGTTTCTCATGATAATTGAAAAATATATATATTTAAAAACAAAAATTCGAGAAACAATCCAGTTTCGTTTTTCGCTTGGAAGAACACCTTTCGTGAACGCTTTTCTCATTTTTTATTGTATATGAGTTTATTTATTTTAAATCAAAATTAAACAACGAATTATCTGCGTCCTGTCTACCGCTGAGAATCGAACCCCGGATTTCATCGTTGTAAAATATGAGTTAAAAGAGCGTTAATTAAAGCAACAGGTTTTAATGTAAACTACAAAAAAAAATCACCGTGACATGTATTTGAATTGTACGTTATAATATTAAGACATTTCAGGTACGCGCACAAAATTCACGTTTCTCGTTATTACTGCCTACTGTATTTCGAATGAATACCAAACCTGAAATAACGTTGTTGTTGTTTTTTTTAGGGGGGGAGGGGTCATATTTGCCTACAATTATAAATATTGACATAATCTAAATATATTTGAAACATATAAACGGAATTAGTTCTGATGTTATACCTTCCATTGTGACAGACATTTTCTATTTGCTTCAGTATCTTCGTTACTGACACGTGAACTAATGAAAACAAAATTTAAATCCTTTATTTTCATGATATAAAGTCCACCCCAGTCGGTCAGCGGTTCGTTTATTGACTTACAACACAAAGGCCTAGGTGTGATTCCTAATGGCGGACAGAGCACAGATAGCATACTGCGTAATTGTGCGCTAAAAACAAACAAAAGCATGATTTGCAATTACAATATAATATATTGTCATCTCAGGTGGTTAATGTACGAGGTTAATTCCTTGTTACACTTTCCTTATCGTCTTGTTAATAAGTGTGACCTAAGGAGGTTAATGTGCGAGGTTAATCCCTTACTAAACTTTCCTTGTCATCATGTTAATAATTGTGACCTTAAATGGTTAATGTGACAGGTTAATTTCTTACTAAACTTTCCTTGTCATCATGTTAATAAATGTGACCTTAAATGGTTAATGTGACAGGTTAATTTCTTACTACACTTTCTTTGTCGTCTTGTTAAGTATGGGCAATCCTGTTTCGCCCGTTCTTGCCAATATATTTATGAACCAGATCGAAACACAAGCCATACATTCTGCACTTCATCCCCCACTATACTGGTACAGATATGTCGATGACACTTTTGCTGGTTTCACTTCTACAGAACACACACTAACTTTCTTTAAACACATAAATTTCATTCATCCCAACATCAAATTCACCATAGAACACGAAAACAATAAACAGTTATCCTTTCTTAACCTCAAAATGATTAGATCGGATACACAATTTAAAACCAAAATTCACCGCGAGAACACACACACACTGGCCTCTACATCCCCTGGAATTCCGCTCATGACACCACACAAAAAATCAATACACTTAAAAACCTCATAAACACAGCCACAAGACTCTGTTCAACGGACTACATAAATGAAGAAATTAACCACTTAAAGCATTCCTTTATTCATACCAATAAATTCCCCCCAGCTATAGTTGAAAAGCTCTCCAACATTCCCCACAACAAAACTCAACTCACGAACAAAATTGACACTAACAAACCCAACAACAGTACATTACAATGCGGTTTACCTTTTGTTCCTGAAACCAGCTCAAGAATTATCCACACTTGGACAAAACTAGCCATTAAACACAATATTCCTGTCAACGTCAAATTTTCACAAAAACCCGGCCCTAAATTAAAATCGCTACTAAACAAAATTATACAGAATCACACAATACCAACGTCTTTTACAAAATAACATGCAATAACTGCCCAGAATTCTACATAGGAGAAACAGGAAGAAAATTGGAAACCTGATTGACAGAACACAATAAAAAACCGTCCCATGTTTTTCACCATTGCAACTCGAAAAAAAACATAGTATATCTATTAAAACCACAGTCATTTAAAACAAAGAACCAAACATAAACAAACGAAAAATCAATTGAACAAAACAACCCTACTCTAAACCAACATCCCGGGGTGCCTAGATACCTCTTCTAAGTTTTGCAACAGTATCCGGTCATGTGACTTCTTTGTTCAATACTGTATATATATATATCCGTGTCAGTGTAAATTACTTGTACCTTGTCGAAACGTTGTACATTTGCTGTTATGTTAAACTTATATTAAAGTTTTTCTTCATTACCCATTCAAGCCTCTCCAACCATTATTGGTTGGTTTGTTTCATAATAAATGACGTCGCGTGTATGTTTGTTAAATACAGCTAGTTACCTGTCTGTCATTGGTTTGTTTGTTTCGTAATAAATGACGTCGCGTGTATGTTTGTTAAATACAGCCTAGTTACCTGTCTGTCATTGGTTTGTTTGTTTCGTAATAACTGACGTCGCGTGTATGTTTGTTAAATACAGCCTAGTTACCTGTCTGTCATTGGTTTGTTTGTTTCGTAATAACTGACGTCACATGTATTCTTGTTGTATGCAGCCTAGTTACCTGTCTGTCATTGGTTTGTTTGTTTTGTAGTAAATGACGTCGCGTGTATGTTTGTTAAATACAGCCTAGTTACCTGTCTGTCATTGGTTTGTTTGTTTTGTAGTAAATGACGTCACATGTAGACAGGTTGTTGAACACAACCTGTCTGATCATCGGTTGGTTTGACTTGTAACAAGTGACGTCACTTGTAGACTTGTTGTACACAGCCTGTTTACCTGTCTGCCATAGGTTGGTTTGTTTTCTAATAAATGACGTCACTTGTAGACTTGTTGTACACAGCCTGTTTACCTGTCTGCCATAGGTTGGTTTGTTTTCTAATAAATGACGTCACATGGATTATTGTTGTATGCAGCCTAGTTACCTGTTTGTACGTATGATTGTTACTATGCAATTACTAATATTACAGAACCAATACTGTTTATATATAACTGTTACTGTTTGTATAATCGTTAATGTTTATATATAAGTATTACTGTTTATATAACCGTTACTGTTTGTATATAACTATTACTGTTTATATAATCGTTACTATTGTATATAACTGTTACTGTTTATATAACCGTTACTGTTTGTATATAACTATTACTGTTTATATAATCGTTACTATTGTATATAACTGTTACTGTTGATATAACCGTTACTGTTTGTATATAACTATTACTGTTTATATAACCGTTACTGTTTGTATATAACTATTACTGTTTATATAACTGTTACTGTTTGTATATAACTATTACTGTTTATATAACTGTTACTGTTTG
>NW_013666424.1:43033-47825 GCF_000517525.1 Limulus polyphemus
ACTGTTACTGTTTGTATATAACTATTACTGTTTATATAACTGTTACTGTTTGTATATAACTATTACTGTTTATATAACTGTTACTGTTTATAGAATCGTTTCTGTATAATAATATTGTTATAGAACTACAACTGTTATGTGTGAAACTTTAAAATTTACTCCTGATAGATCTGAGATCCTATTAAATAGTTGTTTATTATATATATATATATATAAGTGTTATACACTAACACATGCTTACGCGTGTCTGTGATAAGCCTCTTAATGGTACAATAATTCATTGACGTAAATCAGTGACGATCATTTCACACATGGTTGATAACACAACGAAGAATAAGTTGTATCAGAACGTCTGTAGACCATATGGTTACCAGTATCTAAATGTTTATTAAAGCAAACTGGCATTTATTTGGACAGAGGATTGAAAACTTTTGTGTTACTTAAATCTTTTGGAATAAAACAATGTATTAAATTAAGACTCTGTTCTTCATGAGTACATCAGAGGATTTAGCTTGAATCATGGTTTTTATAAATAAACTTGATCTACTTTATAAGCATTATAACAACCTTTGATGACTATGGAAACAAAGTTATTAATAAATTCAGGTTTTGTAAAGATTTTCTCATATGATAAAGTTGAGGCTATGGGATATCAATCGTTCTCATTGTTAATAGCCTATACCACCACCTAATTATAATTACTAATTACTCAACAATTAAAATAATTAGTTGATTGAAGTTCTCAAGAGGTGTAAGCCCAGACAAATGGATAGCGCACAAACATTTCTATCAGTGGCGTAGGATGCCCGAGCCCGGGAAATCGGGCCCCCACTTTTCAATCTGTCCTAATAAAAACGCATTAAAATTAGGAAAATTACTCTCAGGAAAAGCAGGAGAATGCGTAAAATTTAATCCAGAACCCAAGAACTTCTAGGGTTCTAAGACAAGCCTCGTACTTCAGTTGTAATGGATGCGCTTGTCTAACAATGTTACCCAGGACCAAACCTAGTTCCTGCCACGCAACACAAAGAATCCGTTTCGGAGTTTCCCTGAAAATGGTAGCAAATTAGCAGTCGACACAAAAATACTTGGTGATTAATATATATAATAATTATTATAACTAATTACTAATTCGACTTTAGTGATCGTGGATATTGTTAATCAGAACCACGATGCTAGGTATTGTTTATCTTGGCTTTTAGAGAGGTCAAATCCAGAATTTTTTTTTCGTTTTCGTTTAAAGATAATCGTAATTCTGATGACACTGAAACGTCAAGTGTGAAATTAAAAAAAAAAAAGAAAGAAAAAAAACCTCTTAAGACATTTCAATTCAAGTTGAATGTTGTTCTTCTGTTAATCTTGGAAGAAAATATCACCTGTTTTGTTAAATAGTTAAGAAATGATTGTTATGATGATTTTTGTTTTTTTGGTTTGAATTTCGCGCGAAGCTACACGAGGGCTATCTGCGCTAGCCGTCCCTAATTTAGCAGTGTAAGACTAGAGGGAACGCAGCTAGTCATAACCACCCACCGCCAACTCTTGGGCTATTCTTTTACAAACGAATAGTGGAATTGACCGTCACATTATAACGCTCCCACGGCTGAAAGGGCGAGCATGTTTGGTCGGAAGGGGATTAGAACCGGCGACCCTCAGATTGCGAGTCGCGCGCCCTAACCACCTGGCCGTTATGGTATATTTATTTAAGCGTTTAGAATTTTAGTATTGGAGAAAGGGTATTTTAAAACTGAATATCATTTTATGTTAGTTTGTGATGATGTAACCAGGTTATTGTCGTAAAGAATGTATTGATATAATTTCATGTCCATGTAAACATTGCAACTGTTTAAGTACATAAGAGGACAAATTAGAGAACAATATATTTTAATGTTCTTATGATTGAAATTCATTCAAATCAAATTAAGACCTGTGTAAAATATATATGTTATCTTTCACTGACTGTTCTTCATAAGTACGTCAGAGAATTTAGCTTACATCATGGGGTTTATAAATAAGCTTGACATACTTTATAAGCATTATAACAACCTAGTTCCTGCCACATAACCCATAAACCTTGCTTCCCTCTACTTTTAATTTGCCTTCTACACCTTTGTCCAATAAAATTACCCAGGATCGAACCTAGTTCCAGCCACGCAACATACAATCCTTCGCGGGGTTTTTCCTGAAAAATGGTAGCAAATTAATAGTGGACACAAAGAGTATAAAATAAACTAATTGGCGATTAATATACAATAATTGTAATAACTAGCTAACAATTACACACGTTTTGAGGTAATTCAAGTCACGTTCCTGTGCCACTTGTATCAATTGTGCCATCAAATATGTCATGAGAAAGTCTTGATGTACAAGGTAAGTCAAGAGTTCAATGAAATGTTTAGTATTTCCCCACCGTGAAGTTACTGTAGGTGTTTCAGTACACACACACATGCTAAACAAAAACAATTGAAAATGCCAAAACTGGGTCAGGTGGGTGCAAAGAAATGTGAAAATGTGTGTGTGGGGGTGGGTGGGTGTGGTATGGCGGAATAACGAATAAAGTTATTTTAAATTTAGGCTGTATTTCATGGTTATAAATCTAGTTATAATATAAACGAAAGTACATCAATACCATAATATATTTGGCGGTAAGAAGTAAAAATGATAAATTATGGACTGTGACTCAAACCTATTTTTTTACAGAGTTAATTTAATTTTACTCACGTATCATTGTTCTCTTGCAACACATAAAAATAATTGTTGGCTTCCTTGGGCACAATTAATTTTTCACACGAAGTGTATTTTCTCATTCTCTGGGCTTGAGTCACTACAACAAACATAATGACTCACGCAGTCTGGCATCCGAATATATACATGTTTTGCATAAAAATTCTAACACGAAGTCAGTTCGTTGAAGTAACTTAAATATGCAATAATAAATGCCTTCCAAATTTTATTACGACTTGCAATTCCATTAAAATATAGAATAATGATGCGAATTTTTCATAGCTTAATGACTTCTTCAGAAGACGTTAGTCGAATAATATGTGGTTATTTCTGTGTTCATTGCGATAGTCTGATTTTTCATTATTGTTTGTTTGTTTGTTTTGAATTTCGAGCAAAACTACACGAGGGCTATCTGCGCTAGTCGTCCCTAATTTAGCAGTGTAAGACTAGAGGGAAGGCAGCTAGTCATCACCACCCACCGCCAACTCTTGGGCTAGTATTTTACCAACGAATAGTGGAATTGACCGTCACATTATAACGCTCCCACCGCTAAAAAGGGCGAGCATGTTTTGGTGTGACGGGGATTCGAACCCGCGACCCGCAGATTGCGAGTCGAGCGCCCTAACAATCTGGCCATGCCGGGCCAGCTGAAAGGGCGAACACGTTTGGTGTGACGGAGATTCGAACCCGCGACCCGCAGATTGCGAGTCGAGCGCCCTAACAATCTGGCCATGCCGGGCCCTATAGCTTATATTTCTAGAATTTGTATTTTTTTTGTATTTATGATAAATCTACTAAGACTGTCTGCCGCCGTCCCTGATTTTGAACTACTGACCAGAAGGAAGACAACCAATCAGAAGTACCTCATCACCAACTCTTGTAAAGCATCGACATTTTCAACTGCGGGGGAATATTTCGGGGGAATATCACACACATATCTGTACTGGTTCGCAAAAAAAATCCCCCCCCCCTCCAATGGAACAACGGTATGTCTGCGGACTTACAACGATACCCAGTGGTGGGCAGAGCACAGATACCTCATTGTGTAACTTTGTGCTTAACTTCAAACAAACAAACAATCGCAAAAAATCCTGTATTTCTAGAACCTATTCTCCAAAACCAATTTGGCCAATATTTAATTTTTTACATATCTCTATATGGGCGTTGTCAGATACCATTATTCGGGCAGACAAGAAGCCCAAGAGTTAGCGATGGATGTTGTCAACTAGCTGTATTCTCTCTCTAGTCTATCAGTTGAATATTACAGGCGGCTAGCTCTGCGCGAATATCCGTAAAACAAACATTAAATTAAGTTATTCATTTGTTAAAAATACACTCTTTCGCATGTACTTATATATTTATCTCACTTTTAGAAGCTTGAAATAAATAAGGAATGATCAATACTTTGTTCAGTACTTTCCAGTTACCACGCCGTAAAGAAGAACAAAAAAGAACAACAACAAAAAAAACGTGTGTAGCCTATGCGAATGAGTTTAACACACACACACCCAATTCCCGAGGAAACCTGTGTAGCTTTTGTTACGGTTATAATGAAAATGGGCTGATACATAATAGCAATCTGGAAATGAAACCTCGCTTCTGGCCTTACCTACCACAGTTCTCGTTTAACTGTACTTGCGGGAAAAGCTACCAACTGAGCAATTATTACTATTTACTGACGCCCTGTAGAGATTTTATTATCTTCACACTTAAGCTTTAAAGACGACGTGAAAGAATTGTTAATACCTTTTCTATGGGAAATGGAACACGGATTATAGTAAATGTATGAAAAAGAGGAACCTATATTTTATTACATAAACAACCAGTTATACGTTTATATATATTATATATACATGTGTGTGTTAACCAAATAGGTTTCGTATTGGCTTACTCCAAGGGAGAACAAAGTTCGATTCTCTCTAAGCCTAAATTATAAATTATAATGTAAATCACAAATTCTTGAAATAAAACATATATATATATGTGTGTGTGTGTGTCATAGTACACGATTTACAATGCATTTCATTTAAGGTACGTTTTTTATATAGACTTATATATATATATATATATA
>NW_013666424.1:48825-63337 GCF_000517525.1 Limulus polyphemus
CTGCATAAATTGTAATCATCAATATTTTCTCATTTTAGTCGCATTTTTTTTACAGCTATGCTGTTTCTGATTAGACTTTTTATACATTCTAGATAAGTTGTTACTTTTTTAAAGAACAACAAATACAGACTACACTCTTGTCTTTTTGTTGACCTTCTATACTAGATCATATATACCCTCACGTGCGTGTTACAATTTATTTGGGAAAATCATTGAAATATCTATTTATCACGTACAATTCCTGATATTATGATAACGTTATGATATTGCGTGTACCATCGCGATACTGTTTTGTTTGTCAACGTATCAGATCACAACCTTCAATGCTTGTTCAGTTCATCAAGTTTAAGTCACAATCGCTGGAATTTAACAAACTGTACAGATAAAGTCCATCTTTTATATGTATATTCATTGTGTTTCTTTTTCCATCAGTTCGTTCCTTTTTTTTTTACGAAACACATTTTATTGCAAGATTCCTAATATCAACTCACGAAATTAAATGTGTTTTCTACATTATTAAGTTAACCTTAGCATATCTTCCCTCTTGTGTTTTCTACATCATTAAATTAACCTTAGCATACCATCCCTTGGGTGTTTTCTACATCAGATAAGATGTGCATTTCCCATATCTTATATATAGATTTAACATAAGGATTAGGTCAGATAAGATGTGCATTTCCCATATCTTATATATTTAACATAAGGATTAGGTCAGATAAGATGTGCATTTCCCATATCTTATATATATAGATTTAACATAAGGATTAGGTCAGATAAGATGTGCATTTCCCAAGTATACCTATAGAAAATCAAACCCGTAAAATCAGCTTGGTAAGTCTAAGTCTAAGACGTTACCGGGGGGGGGGGGATAGCTATAGATTATGATACTTTTAAAATTAAATAGTTTGTGATTGTAACCTCTTTAACATTGCTTCGCAATTTAGAGGATAAAAAATAAAGCATGCTTTAAAACATTGCTACGCGTTTTTTTTTCCCGCCAGATGCAGTTGTTGTCGAAATTCCAACCTAACTCCATTCGCTGTGTTGTACTACTATTTATTGCTATACCTTTCGAGACACAAAATATCTTCCTCCAACTAAATACATTCCCATATCTCCCCCCCCCCACCTACTCTATAGGCCCTTGCACCTGAAAGAACAGCAAATACGTTTGGCTGACCTTGAGAGAGCTTGCGATTCCGTAAAATCACCCTACCACTCCACCCCCTAGCTTGCTGATTCGTCCTACTGGGTTTATAAAAGGTTTCATCAGCATTCGGTATAACACAGTACGATACTTGCCTACTTTGCTTTAGAAGTTCAGTCAAAACCTTTCCAGAGTGGCCATCACCTTAAAAGTATGTGCGCGTGCTTTCCTAAAGCAGTATTTTTATTCGATGTCTTTCATTTAAGCGCTTTCTTTGAAGTGATTGGCCCCCCATCCCTTAGTTAAAGTTATATTTGAAACACAGTTCGGCCTTCGAAGTGACAAAAAAAAAAGATGGCTTAGAACAGGTTTTTCAATAAAATAATAATAATGTGTCAAAAACACTATATATATATATTGTTCGAATTACAAATAAGATCAACATAAAGTTTTTAGTGCTGTTTCAAGAAGTTGTTGAATGAGAATTTTTCAGCATCAGAAACTCGTCAAATATTGGCATCGTTTGAGCAAAACACTAAGAGCTGAGTCGTTTATTGGACGAAAATCTAATACGCAAATGTTGCAGCTAATTGAGAGAACATCTACAAGTTTATCCTGTCACTTCTAGAGCTAATTGAAAGAACATCTACAAGTTTAATGTTGCAGCTAATTGAGAGAACATCTACAAGTTTAATGTTGCAGCTAATTGAGAGAACATCTACAAGTTTATCCTGTCACTTCTAAAGCTGATTGAAAGAACATCTACAAGTTTAATGTTGCAGCTAATTGAGAGAACATCTACAAGTTTATCCTGTCACTTCTAAAGCTGATTGAAAGAACATCTACAAGTTTAATGTTGCAGCTAATTGAAAGAACATCTACAAGTTTATCCTGTCACTTCTAATGGCACTGGAAGAATTCACGGCTTGTATTCGAAACCGTGATTTCTCCGGTGTTATGAAGAGTGATAGTGGATTTCTCTAGACATCTTTTTTCAAGATTGATACCCGAGGGAAGGTATGCTAAGGTTAACTTAATAACGTAGAAAACACTCGAGGGAAGGTATGCAAAGGTTAACTTAATAACGTAGAAAACATCCGAGGGAAGATATGCTAAGGTTAACTTAATAACGTAGAAAACACCCGAGGGAAGATACGCTAAGGTTAACTTAATAACGTAGAAAACATCCGAGGGAAGATATGCTAAGGTTAACTTAATAATGTAGAAAACACCCAAGGGATGGTATGCTAAGGTTAACTTAATAACGTAGAAAACATCCGAGGGAAGATATGCTAAGGTTAACTTAATAATTATATATATAGATTTAACATAAGGATTAGGATATCTTATATATATAGATTTAACATAAGGATTAGGTCAGATAAGATGTGCATTTTCCATATCAAGTACGGTTATAAGAAATCATGTAGAAGACATCGATGACTCGGCAAGGTAAAGGAATTCCCGAAATACTCATGTCAAATTTGGAAGTTTCCCACGTACGGTTTATAAGCACACATGTAATGAGAGTAAGCTGGCTTCACGGCAGTTACGTGTTTCTATCAAATGGCTCCCGAACTGTTCAGTGATATCTTCCCAGATCCCCCAGTGGGAAAGCGGTAAGATTACGAACTTACAACGCTAAAATCGGGGGCTCGATTCCCCGCGGTGGAAACAGCAGACAGCCCAATGTGGTTTTGATATCAAACATCTTATACGTAAAAGAAAACGCGAACGTAATAACAGGAAGCATTTATTAGACGTTTCGGAATCGTCATAATTCCATCATCAGTAATCTAGGGTAACTAGTATCTTATACATATAGATTTAACATAAGGATTAGGTCAGATAAGGTGTGCATTTCCCTAAAGGAATTCCCGAAATACTCATGTCAAATTTGGAGAATACTAGAGCTGTGTAAAATGCCAGAATGTTAGAGCTGCGTAACGTGCCAAAACGCTAAACTGTGTAACGTGCCACAATGCTAGAACTGTGTAACGTGCCAGAATACTAGAACTGTGTAACGTGCCACAACGCTAGAACTGTGTAACGTGCCACAACGCTAGAACTGTGTAAAGTTCCAGAATACTAGAGCTGTGTAAAGTGCCAGAGTGTTAGAGCTGTGTAAAGTGCCAGAGTGTTAGAGCTGCGTAACGTGCCAAAACGCTAGAGCTGTGTAAAGTGCCAGAAATGACCTTTAGAACAGAATACCAGTGACCTTACTGCATTCATTATAGCCAAAGTGCTTGATCCGAAGCAAGGCTGTTTTACTTAGTGTCATTGTATTAACTGCATTCTGCACTTCGGCCGTGAGATCTAAGTGTAAAATATCTGCAACAATTACCTAGAGATGTCTTAAGTGACCATATTCTATTTTAGAAACTATGTTTTATTTATATTTTATCCACAGGCCAATGTTTTTGGCTGAAAGCATGAACATCTGCTTTATCAATTTGTTTGCACAAACTTGTTAAGCACAAAGCTACACAAAGAGTTATCTGTGCTCTGTCCACCACGAATATCGAAACCCGGTTTCTATCGTTGTAAGTCCGCAGACATACCGCTGTGCCACTGGGGGATGCTTTATCAGAGACGTTTTTGGAGAAGAATGGTTTTCCTATTCTAAGATTTTTTTACTTTTGCAAAATTCTGGAAAAAAAAACCCTGTTAAGTACATGTTTTGCACAATTTGGAAAAAAAACGTTTAAAATACGTGGTTTACACAATTTGGCTGGATAGAGTAAAGAAGTGTCAAATAAATAAAAAAATGACAAATTTTTATAATCAGAGAAGCGATATTTTAATCTGTTTAACCATCAATCAGACGATTAGTTTATTTAAGTAAATTAATGTGCGTTGCGTTATGCCGTATGTTATATTAATATGCGTTGCAGGATGCCTTGTGCTATATTTATATGCGTTGCGGTATGCCGTATGATATGTTTATATGCATTGCGGTATGCCGTATGTTATGTTTCAAGAAGTGGTTGGTTCAGAGCTAGCGTGAGAATTATAAATGAAAATATTTAGTATTTCTTTTTAAGCTATGCAGAAAAGACATAATTCTATTTGGATCTAGTATTTTATTGTAATTCTAGAAATTTGAGTCTATTGAACTAGTTTACTTATGGACTTCATAATTCAATTTAAATTAGTTTTTTTTTACAGAAAATGGAAGCCTTAGCACATAAACATGAAAAAAATAACGTACTGAGTAAAACAATTAAACTTATCTATATGTAAAGCTCCAAATCTCTCTCTGTTTGTTTGTCCGTCGCGTTCACTGCGCAGGTCACACTTCCGTCACGTGAAGGTGCGCAAAACGACAATTTTTCATTGATATATGCGTCCATCTTCTGCTAGCCGAACCAGTAAAAGTAGACTTGACATTTTTGGTAAGTTTGAGTTAACATTTAATTTCGAATATAGTATTATAGGCCTATTTAGTTATAAATCATTAACTATACATGTACTAATACATTATATATTTACCTCACACACTACTTAGAATGTGGTGTTTGAAAAAGCAAACAGTAGGCCTAGCCTATAGAATAAAAATTTGTCGTCTGCCATAAAATAGAATACGTGAATGAATTAAGGCTTACATTATAATACTTATTGTGTAAAATGAGATTAAAGTCAAGTCAGCAAATGTATTTTATTCTACTTTTTTTTTCTCAAGGTGGTTCGATACCTGGAATTAGATTTTTTTCTTTCTTTTGATACTTTATAAAGTACAATATTGCATTTTGTTTGTAGTATATTTCATACATCAATGACATAATGTGAATACGGTATCATAAGCTGAACATAATATTACATACATAATTACGTTTGAAATTTTAATATTTGAGGATGGATGAAGGGGGTATGAGGGGGAATAGAGCTAGGCTTATCCTGTTCGCCAGAACGGGTACTCATACCTCTATAAGATAATCAAAGTATTCTCTATAAGGGCCTATTTATCCTTGCCAGTAAAGGAAAAACAAAATCTTTCATAAGGAAGCCCTAATTTAAAACAGGTTCGTAGTTTATTTTCCAAAATCAAACCTAAGGTTGTTGTTGTTTTTTTTCTCCATAAATTCACAAAATATATTTTACCTATCGAAATATGAAACGGGGAAACAGAGAGAGAGAGAGAGTAGTTTTTTTCGAAAACCCGGGCAACGCCGGGTAACGCTGCTAGTATATAATAAACATGGAAAAAAAATAGTAGTTAATCGCTAAAGTTTTGGAAAGTCAAGACCAAAATAAAGATACATTTAATATAGATGTATATGTCTTTCTCTGTTGGGTATTTCTTTGTTGTTCTTAAACCGATTTTTTAGCCGCGGCATAACGGCTCATAGAACGGCTCTGAGTTTTTTGGTATTTTTTCAAATACAAACTTTTAGCTCCGTCATCTCTTGACCGATTTTGAGATCTAATTACAGTTTTCGACCCAGGAGGTCAAACCCTTTTACTTGATGTATTTGACCACGCCCAAAATATCTCAGATTGATTTACTGTAATCGAGCCTAAAATAATTTCAATTTGAGGGTAGGCTGGTAGAGATCCTGATGAGTAATAAAACTGAATCGGGTATACTGGCGTCCCAAACTTGGTATTGCTGGCACACAAAAATATACCTAATAGAAAGGTCTCATAGATTAATTTGCTCTAATTTTGCCTAAAAGAATTTCAAATGCCATGGTTACTGAGGATTTCCTCTTGTTTTGTAGGTGGAAAAAAGTGAATGGGTGTTAGGAACGATAAATTTCAAAATCTACATCTTGTTAAACAACACGTTTCTGTTTTACTTCCATTGGTATTCTTAATACCTACCTTTAAATTCTTGCTAGTCAGCTATATACTGCTAGTTCAGTATATATATATATTACGTGTTACTAGCCAGAATAGATTGAGTTGGAGATTAAAATTGTGGCTTTATTTGATTGTTCTTATGATATTGTTTAGGTTACGTCATTGAAAAGCTTAGTAACGTTCTTACTAAGAATACGAAACCTGTTGTACATCATGCAACTTTTTATATGGACTAATGTCACGCATGCACTGATAATGACGGTGTCCACTTTGGATATGTGTAATGTTAGACCGATTCCATGATCATGTAAGTACAGTTCAATCGTGAAGAAATGCTTGTGATATTTCTTGCATATATATATATATATATATATATGTGTGTGTGTGTGTGTATCGGACACGAGTTTATAATCACATTATATTATTAGAGGTAAGGACGGCACGTGATCTTTGAATGAAGAAAACAAAAATATTATGCAATAACTAAGCAAAATGAATAAATGAAAGAAAACAAAGCAGGTCAAAATTTCAATCGCCAAAGTTTTTGTTTTAATTTTAAAGCAATAGAGTGAAGGCTGCTTGCTTTACCAATGAAACTGATTCGTTATAACTACTCCACAGCTAAAAGGGCCAGCATATTCGATGACAGGTTTCGAACCCTCAACTCGCAGATTGCAAGTCGAGCGCCCTAATCACCAAAAAACTATTGTAATAAATGAAAGAAATCCAATCGGATCAAAATTTTAATTGCCAAATGTGGCTTCTTTCAATGACTCTTTTGTTACATCAATCACCTTAAATGTAAAATGTAAATACAAAAAAAATTTTTTGTTTTGAATTTCGCGCAAAACTACTCAAGGTCTATTTTCGCTAGCTGCTCCTTAATTTCCAAGTGGTAGAGTAGGGTGAAGGCAGCTAATTTTACCAACGAATAGTGGGTTTGACCGTTACATTATAACGCCTCCACATCTGAAAAGGTGAACATATTCGATAACTGGTTTCGACCTCCCGATAGATTACGAGTCGAGCGACTTAATCACCAGGCCAAATGTTATTGTACTTATAAAATAGACTAATCACGTTAACATAAAGTTTTACATGTTATTAACAAAATGAATGTAAGTGCTTCTCATGAGGTTATATGAATACAACACAGTTTATTCTAGTTCATCTTGGTGTATTTTAATTGGCCAATTCAAATATTTTTCGCTTTTTTGAACAAATGCTAAAACATCATCCTTCATTGCTAGCTTAAAAACTTAAATCTGTGTGAGTGATCTGAATTATATCAGTTCTACACATGCGCGCATTCTGTGTTTTGAGGGAACTAACAGTAACTTGACCTTGGAAGGAAAGGAGCTGTTTGGGGTATTTTAACAATTAATTTGTGTTTTAACTCGATATCAGAGTTCAGTTTTCAGACTCGTACGACAGTTTACTTTATTGAGGTTTGTATGTTTGCAAGACAAATATATATTTTTCTATATACTATTATATTAGTTAGAAAAAAAGAAGTTAAACCTTTTTTTACTGTGATAAAATATATTCATCACCTGACGGCGATCATTTGATAAAAGGAAAAAGAAAAACATTGAATATTAATCTTGTGGGGTAACAATTTATTAAGCCAATCATGGCTGGACATGTATGTCTATATTGATTTAGTTGTGTTTGGAGGACAAGGTTGTATATATTTTTACAGTAAACTGTCAAAAATCAAACCTTCGAAGTTCACATCAACCCTTTGAAAAAAAAAATATTCTGTAAATTCGGGTCAATATCTAAACCTTTATCTTAATAGAATATATTCAGTAAAATTGAGAAAAAAAATTTTAATCATAAGTAGAATGATAAAATTGTTAAACGTATGAATCCTCGATAAAACTACTTGACTATTACGGCTGAGCTCAATATATGTATTAATTAATCATATATCTACATAATACGCATTTTCAAACTGAACGACACCTTATGCAATACGTAACTGAGACCCATAGGTTGAAACATACTCATACTTAATTTACAATTACTGACCAAACGAAGTGCATCTAGTTACGGGACTGACTGTTACGTTTATAACGCGCCCACAGCTGAAATGTGCAGACTATATGTAACAGTGTATTACAAGCCTGCTTGAGCCTTGGAGCTTGAGATCCGCAGCCCGACACGCTAACCATTAAGCCATGTTCGATGTCTTGTAGACATTACTAGACTATTTAAAAACTGAGCACACTCTCCTTTTTTTAAATAAATTCTAATATTAAGATATTGGATTGTTGCAGTTGTAGTATAACAGAATATCAATTATAATATTCCGATACTTGCAGAATGAACACAGGATAAAATCACACCATAAGGACGCTTCATTGGGTAGTTTTATTCGATATACCCTATCAATTTGTATGTATTTTATAATCTTGTAAAAAATATGCATTGTTTTCTCAATTATCATTGAATTTACCATTCTTTCAGTTGCAATCCAATAATGTAAGAAGTTTAGTTATAGTGTAATACTTGCTATTTCTTACTTCTCATAATTACTATAAGTGACACTTTCAGACCCATAATTACTATAAGTGGCACTTTAAGACCCATAATTACTATAAGTGACACTTTAAGACCCATAATTACTACAAGTGACACTTTAAGACCCGTAATTACTATAAGTGACACTTTAAGATTCGTAATTACTATAAGTGGCCCTTTAAGACCCATAATTACTATAAGTGACACTTAAAGACCCGTAATTACTATAAGTGACACTTTAAGACCCGTAATTACTATAAGTGGCACTTTAAGATTCGTAATTACTATAAGTGACACTTTAAGACCCATAATTACTATAAGTGACACTTTAAGACCCGTAATTACTACAAATGGCACTTTAAGACCCGTCTTTTTATAATCAACTTTTGTAACACTTTTTATAGTCTTAGTTCTGTAACTATATTAAAATAAAGTGGAAAAGCAGTAAACTCTTTATTTCCTATCTAAGAGTAAACAGTAAATAATTTGAGGGTGAAATAGAAACACGTGTTCTGTTACTAATTGCTTTATTGTACATTTTTTTAAATTTCTTCTATATGTTACCATAGAAATACATGTTCTGTTACTAATTACTTTATTTTACTTTTTATTTGTTTTATATGTTGCCATAGAAACACGTGTTCTGTTACTAATTACTTTATTTTACTTTTTTATTTGTTTTATATGTTGCCATAGAAACACGTGTTCTGTTACTAATTGCTTTATTTTACTTTTTTATTTGTTCTATGTTACCATCGAAACATTTGTTGTGCTACTAATTATTCTATCTTACTTTTTTATGTTCTATATGTTCCCATAGAAACACGTGTTCTGTTGCTAATTGCTATATTTTACATTTTTTTTCTATTTGTTCTATGTGTTACCATAGAAACGCGTGTTCTGTTATCATAGTTATAAACACTTACTTTTTTTTTAAAAGAAAAAATAAGGAACTATAAGATATACTTAAGTGATTCTGTGTGTGTGTGTGTGATGCTCGAGGTCACATTATGGCAACAAATAATAAAGATAAAAGTACGAGGTAATGAACTTTATTTTGCGATACGCACGTGCAATGAATGTTCTGCAGGTGCAGACACCTTTACTCACGACCCCCATGATTGCGTTAGGCTCGACTTATCCGATGACCTATGTTAGGATTTTTGTATTGCGCACGTTTAGCAAGTCCGTCATATTTTTGGTTTTTGTCGTTAATTCTACAATCCTATTGTCAAAAGAACCTATTTTATTTTATAAAATGCTGTCGAAGCAATCGACTTGTTTTACCGATCCGTGACAGAAACGTTTGCGCTCTTTAAATATTCAGAAATTGTACGGAACTACAGGCAATACCTTTGAAAAAATCGTAACAAGCAAGTATTTAAACGTATTTATTGCCAGCACTAAGTTTCTAACAGTCCTTATGGTCGATTGTGCTTAAACAAATAAACGCACATCCATCTTATTAATTTCAACTTACACACACACGATATGGTGGTTACGACCGTGTTCCTTACCTGTCTACGAAGGAGATGATTAAAGTAATTACTTTGACGGCTTTATCTAGTAATCGAATGTTTATTTTACATTACAAGTATCCGTTTGATTCTTTTTCAGACACCTACGTATACATTCTCATTCCAACAACGACAACACTCATTAACTCCGTGATGTAGTGGTTACAAAAGGGGGGAAAAAGTGGAAGTGAGTAAACTAACTTCTTTTTTTTTAGTGGATGAGATCAAGGACGGCTAGTGACCCCCCCCCCTAAGTTGGTAAACGCCGTATTTTTAGATAGGAGGAAATGGGTAAATCCTCAACTACGTCGCGGGACAGTGTCTTGCACAACGGAACCACCAGTTCTTTCTACTTACACTTTTGTTTTCCAGCAAGTCAACGCTAAACGCTGGTAACTAACTTAATATTCTTTTTCTTTGTTTGTTTCTGAACGAATCTAAGTTGTTTCAAAATTAAGAGGTAATTACACAGAAACAAAGGTTTGTCAAAAGATGTAATTAAAATATTTATCACCTATTAAATAATGATTTATTGTATTAATACAGTTCGTGGACTTTTCCTCGTAATTTGTAGACGCTTTGTCTTTTATTCACATACGTGTATATCGTCTCTGTAAACGCTAAAAACCGGGTTTTGATACTCGTATTGAGTACAGCACAGATAGCCCATTGTGTAGCTTTGTGCTTAACTACAAAAAAACAAAGTCTCTGTGAAACGTTGATAGTGAAATTCGATGGTGAAATCCGCTTAATTTCCTGTTGCCTCAGAACTTGTTTGCAACGTTGATTTCATTACTTATATACAAATACGTTCACAAAGTCTCTATCAAAATATGTTTTTAATTCACTGCGACTTGAAATTTTTCCTCGAGAAAAAATTATCCTTGATCAGAATGGTCCCTTTGAAGCTATCCACCAAACTGATCTCCACTAATGAAAAGAGAGACAATGTGATCGGTTAGTTCAGACACAGTTAAAGTTCTCATTGGATGTGAACTACGAACTTTGTTGTTAGAAGTTGTTTACACCAAAATAACTTACGTTCTTCAAGCAATATAAAGCAAGCAAAAACGTAACTTTCATTATTGTCTGTCTTACGAACACACTTATTTTCAGAGGGCTTATAATGCTAAGAATAGTGCCCACCACGGGTATCTAAGACCCCAATTCTTAGGTTTATAAGCCCTCTGAAAATAAATACGTGTTCGTAAGACAGAAAATAATAAAAGTTTTAATTCTGTGAACGATTGGCAATAAAAATGATTACGTTTTTGCTTGATTTATATTGCTTGAAGAGAGGATAACTAAACTAAAATATCGTGTTAATATCTTTATTCCACGACATTTTGAACAGTTATCTTTCCTTAAGTTTTAAATTGTGGTGATATAGCAACCTGACGAAGAGCTCAGGACTTCGTGTAATGATAACAATAAACTTTGGTTAAATATTAATAATTATTTGTAGTAAATCTTGTATATTTTATCTGCGTATCTTTCCATAAAGGATAGTTAGTTCGGTTTTACAGCTTATAAAAAACTGCACAAGTATGAAGCAGCGAAAGGAGTTACTATTCTTTAAAAAATATCATCCCCCAGACTTCCATACTGATCAGAGCTACAGTTTATTGATCGAGGGAGAGTAATATGCCTCTCAGTGGCTCAGCGGTAAGTCTGAAGACTTATAACGCCAAAAACCGGGTTTCGATACCCCTGGTGGGCACAGCACAGATAGCCCATAGTGTAGGTTTGTATTTAACAACAAACAAAGAATAATACGCTCTTTCAATGGGAGGCAAAGTACGCATTTCGAGGTGTCTGCTATCTAAAGGGTCCGATTTATTCTTTCTTGAAATATGTTTTGGTAAGTTATAAATGGTTGCCTAGAAGTCACATTGTTCAATTGAGGAACCAATAAAAGTAATTCAATGATATATTTAGTCTGTTACCTTGAAATAAAGGCATTCATCTACGAAATTGAAGCACTTGTATGTGTATTAAGTAACAGAGATACGATTGTTAGCTATGCGTTACAATGTGCAATACAGGATTAAAGCATTTGAACGTATATTAAGTAACAGAGATACAATTGTTAGCTATACGTTACAATGTGCAATACAGGATTAAAGCATTTGAACGTGTATTAAGTAACAGAGATACAATTGTTAGCTATACGTTACAATGTGCAATACAGGGTTAAAGCATTTGTACGTATATTAAGTAACAGAGATACAATTGTTAGCTATGCGTTACAATGTGCAATACAGGATTAAAGCATTTGAACGTGTATTAAGTAACAGAGATACAATTGTTTGCTATGCGTTACAATGTGCAATACAGGATTCAAGCATTTGAACGTGTATTAAGTAACAGAGATACAATTGTTTGCTATGCGTTACAATGTGCAATACAGGATTAAAGCATTTGAACGTGTATTAAGTAACAGAGATACAATTGTTAGCTATACGTTACAATGTGCAATACAGGGTTAAACATTTGTATGTGTATTAAGTAACAGAGATACAATTGTTAGCTATACGTTACAATATGCAATAGAGGGTTAAAACATTTGTATGTGTATTAAGTAACAGAGATACAAATGTTAGCTATACGTAACAACAATGTGCAATAGAGGGTTAATAATCCCTTAAAAATGAAAATTGAATTATTTGACGAAATTGATATTTATATCCTTCCTTTATCTATCAGTTTTCTTTCTTCCTGTTATAGTTTTTTTTTTGACAAGTAAAACAGATATTTGAGGTTTCGTGGATAACACTTCCCAATTGACAACATCCATCATCAGTGACAAGATTCGTGTGCTGATCTATTAAAGTAGTTTAGCTTTCTAATCCTAACCGTACATATTTACACAATAGCATTTATGCCCCTCTCAATATTGTTTTATTAATATAGTTCCTTTTAATCGAAACTTTCCTCCTAACCGGATGGTATAAAATGAGTGGCCTTAAAACAAAAAGACTTGGTAAATATAACCTACTTTTTTACTAACTTTCTCGGTTGTGTTTAAGCGCAAAGCTGGACAACAGGCTAACTGCGCCGTGCCCATCTCGGGTATCGAACCTCGATTTTTAATGTTATAAGTCCTCAAGTTTACCCTCTTCCTCAGTGGCCCAGCGTTAACGATAATGTTTAACAGCTTGACCATTTTGATATATAAGTATAATGTAGAACAGTATTTCTTAACTACTGGTCCGTCACAACAACCTTATCAGCTCGTGAGATTTCACAAAAAAAAAAAAGACTGACAGAATATTCACATATAAGTTGTGTTTGCATTTTAGTGGTCAGTGACAGTTTAGAGAGAGAGACAGTGAACCGGTTCCTGGCTAAGCAACGCTGACTTAGAACAATACATTAGATTCGACCCTCAGACATATTCTTTTGATGGTTATTAGTTTTTCATTTATTGTTTGTTCATAGCATAAGTCTCATAAGAAGCATCTTCCAAGAACAAACAAAATTAAATAATATATACGGACCATAATGCTCTTTGATAATGTATACATCACCCTCCCCGAATGTACATTATTATCTGCTTTACCCAAGAGATCCTGGATTTGTTTTTACCTTGAATTTTTTAAGGTCATGTAGTATATTGCTGGCCCATAAATTTAAACACTCATAAACTTTTCAGTAGCATATAAAGGACTAGTATTATTGACGTTTTAAGATGCAGAAAAAATACTCTTAAAAGTAAACAATTTTTTCCGGATTGGCTGATGATAGTGGTTTTTTTGTTTTTTTTGCAAGGAATGAACTAACGAATTAGAACGATGGCGATAAAATAATTAAAATATTAATAAAATTTGAATATATGTCAGTCTCAAGAAAATGACATGTATATAGGTATCAAGTTTGCTCTTATATCATGTGGAAGTCATCGATGACTCGGCAAGGTAAAGGAATTCCCGAAATACTCGTCAAATTTGGAAGTACGGTTATAAGCAATCATGTAGAAGACATCGATGACTCGGCAAAGCAACGCTAGAACTGTGTAAAGTGCCTAGAACTGTGTAACGTGCCAGCGTTCTGGCATGTTACACAGTTCTAGCAGCAAATGACATTTGTTACGTTACGATAGCGTTTTTTTACGATCTATATATCAGTTAGATGCCATATTATCAAATTCTCACTGAACGATCACATGCACTGTTGATCGCGCATGTCCAAGAACTGACACTGCCGCATGTTTAGATTTTCGATATTCTCATTAAGTTTTACTCTCTTCACTTCTAAATTCACGTACATTCAGATTGCCCTTTAGTGTTTCATTACCTTGCTTGTAATTCGACAATATTAATCTACAACTTTAGATATTTAAATTCTCCTTACAGAGCATGCTTGGTGGATTATATCCATTACAGAAGAGATGTCGATACACTTTAGAAAGGCATTTTTCTACTTAATCTCCGACATTATAGTGTATAAACTTGAACAGGGGTCATAAATGGTATATATATATATATATATAAGTCTATATAAAAAACGTACCTTAAAT
>NW_013666424.1:64230-69399 GCF_000517525.1 Limulus polyphemus
TCACTAGGATGTAAAGATGCTGGAAACTCTTCATACGATATCTTTCCTTAGTGTGTGTGTGTTCACTAGGATGTAAAGATGCTGGAAACTCTTCACACGATATTCTTCCTTAGTGTGTGTTGTGTTCACTAGGATGTAAAGATGCTGGAAACTCTTCATACGATATTCTTCCTTAGTGTGTGTGTGTGTTCACTAGGATGTAAAGATGCTGGAAACTCTTCACACGATATCTTCCTTAGTGTGTGTGTTCACTAGGTCCCGCAGACATACCGCTGTGCCACTGGGAGGCACTTCGGTCGGCTGGAGTTTTATTTTACTTGGAATAACTATTTGTTTTTCCTTGACTAATCTTTAAAATTTTATATCATACACTGTACCAGAGAATATCACATATTGTATTATATGCTAAGTCATTGTATATTGTTGTTTTATTATTTCCAATCATAATACTATATTCAAGCACTGGCCAAAACAAAATGGGTGAAATCGATCAATGTGTACATAGCGTACGCGGCCCGGCATGGCCAGGTGGTTAGGGCGGTCGACTCGTAATCTGCGGGTCGCAGGTTCGAATCCTCGTCACACCAAACATGCTTGCCCTTTCAGCAGTGGGGGCGTTATAGGTGACGGTCAATCCCACTATTCGTTGGTAAAAGAGTAGCCCAAAAGTTGGCGGTCGGTGGTGATGACTAGCTGCCTTCCCTCTAGTCATACACTGCTAAATTAGGGACGGCTAGCGCAGGTAGCCCTCGTGTCAGCTTTACACGAAATTCAAAAAACAAACTATTGTATATTCAAATAGATATTAAGTTTTTCTTGTTCACAAAGAAAATCTTATTTCTATTTATTTTCAGATTTAAGCTTGTAATGACAATTCGTCAGTGCATCTATGAAACTGAAAAGAGAAATCTATCTTAGAGGTTTATTGCTAAAATAATTGGTCGAAGTATCCAACTATCGTACAAACGTATTATACCTAGTCCCATGATAAAAGTTAAAAAGAAAATAGTGAATTTAGCATGAAGTACGAAATTGGTAACACTAATGACTTGTTTTAATTTTACAATTAACAGTAATAATGAAAACCATCTGTAATACTATGCTCATAAATTTTAGTTTGAATAAAAAACACATTCCTCTTGTGATGCAATGTAATTTCTGTTCTTATGTAACCTGTACCTTTATTTTTTTTAGTCTTTCCATCAAAAAGCCCTCAAGCAGAATTATAATGTCTTGCACTCTCAGTATTTTAAACAAAGATGAAGAACAGCATTAATGAAGGAAAAACAGCTAAAAGCATAATTCCGTTGTCCTTGGCACTGAAGAATTCACAGATATATTTTAGAGGTCGTGGGTTTTCGGGTGCCAAAGATAAAGGAGGTGACGAAACTTCAACTAATAGAGGGAGAGAAACAGTAACATCTTAAGATTAAAACAACATTTCAAGATAAATCAGATGATGCATTTTTTGGCTAAAGATGTGTGAGGTTAACATTTCAAGATAAAACACATGATGCATTTTTAGCTAAAGATGTGTGAGGTTAAAATTTCAAGATAAAACACATGATGCATTTTTAGCTAAAGATGTGAGGGTTTAACATTTCAAGATAAAACAGACTATGCATTTTTTAGCTAAAGGTGTGTGCGGTTAACATTTCAAGATAAAACACATGATGCATTTTTTAGCTAAAGATGTGGGGTTAACATTTCAAGATATAGAATACGGTGATTCTTTAAAAAGAAAGTGTGAAGGTAACATTTCAAGATAACGAATATGACGAAACTTCAACTAGGAATGTTAAGATGGTAACATTTTAAAATGAAGGTCATGAAGACACTTCAATTAGGAATGTTGAGATGGTAACATTTCAAAATGAAGGGCACGACGACACTTCAACTAGGAATGTTGAGATGGGAACATTTCAAAATGAAGGTCACGACGACACTTCAACTGACAGACTAGAACTGCAACCTTTCAAGATAAAGGATGTCATGATATTTCAACTCTAAGAAGACCACATTTATAATTCTAATAATTGTAATAACTATAGTTTAAGATAAACAAAGCGATTAACCCTCAAGTTAAAAGTTGCACATTTGTATTCACTGGAGGAAGAAGCTGATATGGCTGGACGTATATGAAAAAACGTTATCGAAGCAATAAAAATTATTGGAATGTTGTGGCTTGATTATACTGCAGGCAGCGTGGCTAATATATGTTATTCTAAATTTGCAAACTTATCATTAGTTTTTCCAATTCTTTTAACTTTGTTCATTTATATATAAGTTTGTTTGTAATTCAGCACAAAGCTACACAATGGGCTATCTGTGCTCTGCTCACCGCGGGTATCGAAACCCTGATTCTAGCGTTGTAAGTCCGCAGACATACTGCTGGGGGGGGGCATTATATATATATAAGTAAAGAAAAAAATGCATGTAAGTTATTATTGATGTATTTTTATATGTGTGTTTGTTTTATTTGAAAAGTTATTTTTGCTTAAGTAAGTCTCAATGAATATTTATCGGTTATTAGAATGAACATATAAAAATAATGTATAAAAGTATGAATGAAGATAATATCACTCTTTCGTACAGTTATAAGAAAACAGGTTGCTACCAAATATGTTCTCAGTACTGTCAACAGGATACTGTTGTTCATAAGATGCTGTCTCTGCCAACTGCGGATGAAATAAAATAAAGAAAGACATAATCAAAGCTAGAGAAGTAAATGGCTCCATGCCACTTGCCGAGAGTATGTGAAACGGACGTTTTCCTTCCTCCACTCTTCCATTTTTTGGCACTAGCACATTTTTGTGTTTATTTTTACAACAAAAATTGTACTAGTGTCAAGCAATGTGGTGAGACGAACAACTGAATAGCACATTATGTGGAGGATTTCCAGCATCTTTACATTTACAATGCTAGAAACCGGGTTTCGATACACACTGAATGTCATGCGGAATTTTTTCATTCCTGTTAATAACACACTGGATGTCATGCGGAATTTTTTCAATCCT
This sequence comes from Limulus polyphemus, assembly GCF_000517525.1. Lineage (NCBI taxonomy): Eukaryota > Metazoa > Arthropoda > Merostomata > Xiphosura > Limulidae > Limulus > Limulus polyphemus. Next base: position 67,248 of record NW_013666424.1, read on the forward strand.
GTTAATAACACACTGAATGTCATGCGGAATTTTTTCAATCCTCTTAATAACACACTGGATGTCATGCGGAATTTTTTCAATCATCTTAATAACACACTGGATGTCATGCGGAATTTTTCTTTCCTAGTAATAACACACTGGATGTCATGCGGAATTTTTTCAATCCTGTTAATAACACACTGGATGTCATGCGGAATTTATTCAATCCTGTTAATAACACACTGGATGTCATGCGTTTTTTTTTGTCGCACGTGTGTCTTGATCTAAAGTACATAATATTTATTAAAAGCATCATTACAGTTTCTTAATTTTTGCGTTTAGATGAGTTTCCTGTGTAGTTCACAGTACTACCACACAGGTAAAAATTCCGTCGGTACAAAAAATAGTTATTACTGTTTCTGTGAAAACACTCTTTTGAGGATTTAAATGACTTAAAACGCATAATTAGCAGAGCTTATTTTCAGACGAGAGAAGCTTTAATTTTCAAAGCACGAAGTAAATTTTATTTGCTTGCTTAAAAGACCGCATTCCCAAGGAACAATGTACATGCCTAGCGTATCAATATTATTATTTTATACTTGTATAGGCAGCTACCGTGTGATAAGACGACTGGTTGGTTGCTGACGAAGTACACGAAGACAGAAACTAAAGACTATAAATTCTAGTGAGGTAAGAGAATAATTACTTGTGTACTTGCCAGACAACAACAAAATTATTTTATAATATTGATATAGGATTTTTATGGATGCTTCTGATTAAATGAATAATAATTGAAATTTAGGATTTAAATTTTTTTTTCTTCGGATGGTTGTTGTTGTTGTTGTTGTTTGAAGTTAAGCACAAAGCTACACAATGGGCTATCTGTGCTCTGCCCACCACGAGATACAAACTAATGTGACTAAACATCCAAAATGTTATACAAACTAATGTGACTAAGCATCCAAAATGTTATACAAACTAATGTGACTAAGCATTTTACGAGATTTATAGAGTATGCATATTTACTACAGGAAACCACATGGGCTGCTATTTTATGTGTAGTTACGTACCGACAGAAACAGCAAGCCCATGTGGTTTCTTGTAGTAGATACGCATACTACACAAATTTCGTAAAATCGCAAATATTTTTTGCCGCACTTTTTTTTTACAGCTATGCTGTTTTTGATTCAATACCACTCTCTTTTGTTGTACATTAAGTAAAAATAACCACAAAGAACAGAAATTTGACACTCAGAAACAGTTTGGTATAATTAGCATCAAGCACCTATTAAATTTGGAGACATTGCCTGTGGGTTTCTTCAATGCTTCAATAACTTTGAGTTCATATCTTTCAATTGCTTTATTTTTTGTCCACATTTAATTCAGCCAAGCTGTTTTTCAATAGAAATCACGTTCCTTGTATAGATTTATATAATAGAAAAAGTGATATTATATAATATGCTAGCTATACAACAGAAACGAAGGCAATCACGTACGGGGAAGCGTTTTTATGACTTTGAAGCCTGATGTAAAGTAGTACGCAAAAAAATGGCGGTTTTGTGCTCATAACTTTTAGATTTCGCGTCCGATTTTGATAAAATTAAAAGTTGTTCACATTCAAAAAATATCCTAATGTGTGGTAGAAATTTAAGCGCGATCAATTTAGCCAATTTATCTCCATGTAGGTGAGGCAAAAACTTACAAGATTTTAGGGTAATTTTTGGATTATTTTCCCCCAATATATCCGAGAATACTTGAGCTACTACTATCATATTTGCTGTGAAGCTAGGGAAACATATATTCTAATTATGTACCGAAATTTAAAAAAAAATGACCGATGGAAAGTTTTTTTAAGTGGTGCGAAGAAGGAAACGAAATTTTTTCATTCCTGTTAATAACACACTGGATGTCTTACGGAATTTTTTCATTCCTGTTAATAACACACTGGATGTCATGCGGAATTTTTTCAATCCTGTTAATAACCAAAATTTTATACAAACTAATGTGACTAAGCATCTAAAATTTTATACAAACTAATGTGACTAAGCATCCAAAATGTTACTAATGTGACTAAACATATCTAAAATTTTATACAACTAAAATTTTATACAAACTAATGTGACTAAACATGTTTAGTCACATTAGTTTGTACAAACTTTTAATTGCTTAGTCA
>NW_013666424.1:70241-82682 GCF_000517525.1 Limulus polyphemus
CTAGTGAATACACACACACACACTAAGGAAGAATATCGTATGAAGAGTTTCCAGCATCTTTACATCCTAGTGAACACACACACACACACTAAGGAAGAATATCGTATGAAGAGTTTCCAGCATCTTTACATCCTAGTGAACACATACACACACTAAGGAAGGATATTATGTGGAGGATTTCCAGCATCTTCACATCGTTATGGAGACCGTTAAATGTTGTTGATAGAAGTCCAAATTTCAACATTCTACAATTGACTTTTCGATTAAATACATCGAAAGAGTAAATATAAAAATTATCGTATTATGAAGTAATTTTGAAACGCATTCGTTGTTTGAAATCTGGTATTCTAAAGGTTCATTATATGTTACAATCCTAATATCTTTATTACTGTTGAGGCTGACTTTCACGCTAAAGTCTTGACGTCAGATTACTTGATAAATGACGAAATACATTGTAAATAATATCATTCGTTATCCCAAAACTAACTGTAATATTATACATATATTCAATATTCAATAACTATTTCATTTACACTCAAACGTCACTATTCCAACGTAGTCGCTTACTTTGTTAACCTTTGAAAACAAACTCAAACAATTATAAAATCCTTCCAAATATCTGTATTTGAGTCCGATAATCATTTGTATTTCTTTATATTTACAGATTGTCTGAGAGCAAACGAGAATAATGGTTTTCAGTGCTCTTTTTTTATTACGTTGTAAACATACATAAAACACATCAACAGCATCATCCGCCATTTTTTCAGCTACTCTTGTCTGATCGAATAATGGGATTTAAAAGTCAATAGGCCAGGAATGGTCTAGTGGTTAAGGCATTCGACTCGCAATCTGCCGGTTGGAATCCCATGCTCGCTCTTTCAGCCGTGGGGAGATTATAATATGACTAACTCCCACTATTCGATTAAAGTAGCCGAAGTAGCTCCGCCTTTATTAATGGTGTTAGCTAGTGTCCACATACATCTCTATAAGCACTGTAATAATCCTAGTGCTTAGGGGTGTGCTGTAATAATGTTAGTTCCGCCTTTATTAATGGTGTTAGCTAGTGTCTACACACCTCTGTAAGCACTGTAATAATGTTGATGGTTAGGGGCGTGCTGTAATAATGTTAGCTCCGGCTTTATTAATGGGGTTAGCTAGTGTCCACATACACCTTTGTAAGCACTGTAATAATGTTGATGCTTAGGGGTGTGCTGTAATAATGTAGGCTCCGCCTTTATTAATGGCGTTAGCTAGTGTCTACACATACCTCTGCAAGCACTGTAATAATGCTAGTGCTTAGAGGTGTGCTGTAATAACGTAGGCTCCGCCTTTATTAATGGCGTTAGCTAGTGTCCACACACACCTCTGTAAGCACTGTAATAATGTTGGTGCTTAGGGGTGTGCTGTACTAATGTTGGCTCCGCCTTTATTAATGGCGTTAGCTAGTGTCCACACACACACATACCTCTATAAGCACTGTAATAATGCTAGTGCTTAGGTGTGTGCTTTAATAATATTAGCTCCGCCTTTATTAATGGGGTTAGCTAGTGTCTACACATACCTCTGCAAGCACTGTAATAATGCTAGTGCTTAGAGGTGTGCTGTAATAACGTAGGCTCCGCCTTTATTAATGGCGTTAGCTAGTGTACACACACACCTCTGTAAGCACTGTAATAATGTTGGTGCTTAGGTGTGTGCTTTAATAATATTAGCTCCGGCTTTATTAATGGGGTTAGCTAGTGTCCACACACACCTCTGTAAGCACTGTAATAATGTTGGTGCTTAGGGGTGTGCTGTACTAATGTTGGCTCCGCCTTTATTAATGGCGTTAGCTAGTGTCTACACACACCTCTGTAAGCACTGTAATAATGTTGGTGCTTAGGGGTGTGCTGTAATAATGTTAGCTCCGCCTTTATTAATGGCGTTAGCTAGTGTCCACACACACACACATACCTTTGTAAGCACTGTAATAATGTTGGTGCTTAGGGGTGTGCTGTAATAATGTTAGCTCCGCCTTTATTAATGGCGTTAGCTAGTGTCCACACACACCTCTGTAAGCACTGTAATAACGTTAGTGCTTAGGGGTGTATGTGTAATAATATTAGTGCTAACAGATGCACTATAAATAATACAAATGGACTAACATTTTTGCCATTAGTGTGCCTTTCCTTTCCGGTTTCTTTCCTCCTCGAACACTTCTTCATTGCAATATTTAGTAAGAAAGTTTCAATACAGATCTCATATCTTCAATTATGCGGATCCCACTGCAAGAGGTTCAAAACTACAGGAGTAATATTGTGGCTCAAGTATAAAACATGGCCAGGTAGTTAGGGCTCATGACTCGCAATCTGAGGATTGCTGGTTCGAATCCCCGTCCCACCAAACATGCTCGCCCTTTCAGCCTTAGGGGCGTTATAATGTGACTATCAATCCCGCTATTCGTTGGTCAAAGAGTAGATCAAGAGTTGGCGGTGAGTGGTGATCACTAGTAGATCACATTATAACACCCCCACGAATGAAAGGGCGAGCATGTTTGGTGTGACGGGGATTCGAACCCGCGACCCTCGGATTGTGAGTCGAGCGCCCTAACCACTTGGCCATGCCGGGCTAACCTAACGAAACAAAGAATAACTGGTTATCAAGGGCAGTCTACTGGATATGATGACTGAAGCTTATTCCTTGATATCATTATTATAGACTTAAGACTCCTGTAATAGCAGCTAGAAAAACGGCTGATGATATTTAAAGAATGGAAAATATGCAGAGTGGACTAAAAAATAATAGGACTTTATTACAGCATGTTCTATCCGGATTACACGCTGTAAATGCTAAGTGTAAATAGGACAATTCAAAGAGATTTACTCCATCGCGGGAAATATAGCTAACTAAAACATGAGATTACGATCATAATGCATCAGCTTTTCTAAAGTGCACAAAGAGCTAATTAACCTCATATTCTATTCATACAGGGTGACTCAAAAATATATTAAGAGGCAAATGATTCAGAAGTTGAGATGTGCAGAAAAATGATTGTTAGTGGTATGGAATGGACCTACTCTGCCACAATATCATTAAAGTCGTGTACCTCGGAAGTTTCTAGTATGCATCACCATACACGCAAGATGTCATTGGCGAAGGTGTAGACAATTATAAATGAAACATTTTAAACCAACCACGACTAAGATCGCTCCTCAAGAACACAGTCTTACTGATCTCACGGCGCCTCATTTCATATCACTAACTTATTCTCTACCTCTCAATTTCTTGAACTATTTCTATGTCACTGGACTTCTGAGTCACCCCTTATATGTGTTTATATTTTACAACTACACGACGTCCTAAAGCAAAAATTATTTTATTGGAAAACTGTCGACCAAAACTGTTTTTAAACACCAAAAATATTGCCATGTTTAAACGCCTGAAAACGTTTCTCTGTAAGCACTTACTTTACACACTCACTACGTATGAGGTTTTATGGCTTTTTTTTTTATGTCAGGTGCTTATAATTTTCTTCTTTTTTTTACTGTAACGCAGAGGTTCATTTTGACAAAACTGAATTGATTAAAAAAAGGACAAAGAAGTGAATTTTGATCGTTAAATTGAAAGTTTGTTGTAGAATCGTTTTAACTACGCAATGGACTATCCGTGCTGTCTTCGAGGCGGGGATCGAGCCTAGAATTTTAACGTTATAAAGCTCCGAAGCTTACCTCTGTTCTATTGGAAAAATTGCTCTCGGAAACAATATCACTTGATTTTTCTGCTGCACGTGGCGTGGCAGTGGAATTAAAGTCTCATTATTAGTAGTTTAAATAAGTTAAAAGAAAAGAAGAATGAAATTCAAATTCTGAGTAGTTCCATAAAACTAAAATTCCATAAAAATTCTGAGTAGTTCCATGCACGAAAACCCATAAAGGATCCTCGTAAACATCACGAAGCTGTAAGTGTTTCGATGCCTATAAGCGTTTGTTGTACTGTGAGTAGATAAAATGTGCTATTCAACTTGACTGAGTCATTGCCATCTTTAGATACTTTGTTTTGTTGCAAGCAGAAAGCTACAAAATGCGCTCTCGCCACCGCGAGTATCGAACCTGAATTTTAGTGTTATAAGCCTTCAAACTTACCGTCGAATCTTTTAATAGATAATTGTGTTTGTAAACGGTTTTGAATTCTTTATTACGCCGAAATATTACACCTAATGCTGCGTGCAGCCAGCTGTTTTAAATATAACTACTGGTGGTTAGGGGGCGCTCGACTCGCAATCTTAGGGTCGCGAGTTCGAATCCCCGTCCCACCAAACACGCTTGCTTTTGCAGCCGTGGGGGCGTTATAACATTATGGTCAATCCCACTATTCGTTGGTAAAAGAGTAGCCCAAGAGTTGGCGGTGGGTGATGATGACTAGCTGCCTTCCATCTAGTCTTAAAAACAAACAAACTCGATTATAATTAGAAATTGAATTAACCAATAGCGAACAGTTAGGTTAAATTGAACTGTTTAGGAAAAATATCGCGGGTTACATTCTTGCTGTTTTCGGGTTTACTTTATATTTGGTTATATCGTTTAATGACTATTTAATAGATGAAGTATGGTCGCGCTATGGAAGAAAAAGGAAAGCGAACGATACTGACTTGTACTTCCTCTCTATGGTATTACAATATCCTTATACTTATATAAATGTACACCTAAGCATGTACAATGGATATTCGAGAAGGCCGTATTATGAGAAGTTTAACATAAAAAAAAGCATGTTTTACAATGTTAAAAATACTACATCTTCATACTCGGACAGTCAATGTTGAAAATATCGCGTTTCATCTAAGTTAAACGAAAATCAATTACGATGGGAATTCTACGTAAGCGCAATTTTGAGTAAACGAAACGGAAGAGTTGGTTTCTCAATGGGTTATTTTTTACTGGCCCATAGATGGTTTTAGTTGCTTAAAGAGGAACTCCAGTAAACGAAACGGAGGAGTTGGTTCTAAATGCGTTGTTTTTACTGGTTTTAGTTGCTTAAAGAGGAACTCCAGTAAACGAAACGGAGGAGTTGGTTCTAAATGCGTTGCTTTTGCTGGTTTTAGTTGCTTAAAGAGAACTCCAGTAAACGAAACGGAGGAGTTGGTTCTAAATGCGTTGCTTTTGCTGGTTTTAGTTGCTTAAAGAGGAACTCCAGTAAACGAAACGGGGGAGTTGGTTCTAAATAGTTTGTTTTTACTGGTTTTAGTTTCTTAAAGAGGAAATTTAATGGAATTTGCGAAGCCTCATTCTGAAAGAATGAAGACCTTGATACTGACGTGTTACGATAGGGATTGGACATGTTACATTTTTTTCGATATTTTTTTAAAGTATTAAAGTAAAATAATAGTACCCCCGTATATCTAGATTAGTTGCAGAGGTAACCAACCCAGATGCTTCTTTAGCATCGCACATTAAACGTTCAGGTAAAGAAGTGTACTTGTAATGTAATCCGTCATACAGTACGACTTCGTGCTCTTCTTTGTATCATGCCAAAAACTACTAACATCATTTTGTAAACTGTGACATATCCATCCCTTTGACGTGGTTTGGAGGATTGCAGCGTATCAAACTGCAAGTGGAGGTCCCTGCAGGACATACATATATATACTCTTATAAGTAAGAGGTTTCTAAAATATACATAGAAGAGACTTATATGTATATATATAATAAGCCTAACACATTTACTTCACAATTTACAGTTTTGTTATGTAAGAATTTACATACATACATATATATACAGCGTGACTTATAAGTAAGAGGTTTCTAAAATATACATAGAAGAGATTTATATGTATATATATATATAATAAGCCTAACACATTTACTTCACAATTTACAGTTTTGTTATGTAAGAATTTTATTGAAGCCATCATAATCTTCCCTTTTTTTGAGAAATGCAAACATAAAGTGGCGATGTGCCATTTTAAAAATGATAATTACTTAATATTTAATGTAAAAGTTGTATAATGAAAGATTTCGGGTTGCTAAGATTTTTTAACAAAAAAAAAGATAACTCATGATGCATAACCATTTAATTTTGTGTCACCCTGTATGTAAATTAGTTTAGGGGTAATCATTAAATAAAAAAATAAATATTTGTGTGAGTTTTACTAAGCTAAAAAAAATTAATATTTCTAATTTAGAAATCAATATACACATTTAATGTATTCTTATGAATTTTTACGAAGAAAGTAAAATAGGAGGATTGTTTGATTTTAATTAAGCACAAAGCTACACAAGGGCTATCTGTGCTCTGCCCACCACGGGTATCGAAACCCGGTTTTTAGCGTTGTAAGTCCGCAGACATACTGCTGTGCTACTGGGGGGGCTAAAATAGGAGGACTTCCTGAAAATAATCATTTACAAAATCCATTAGCATGAATCTAACGAAGAGACTTCAGTTCAATACATATACCAATGTGTTTAAATCCTTACGGTGTAGAACGCCGTAGGTGGCGCTACGACAAAATAATATAGATAATAATTACAAAACAAAATTGTGCCTCATTATGTCATTTCGGTAAACAATTATTTGCCACTATACATTAACTTCTTAGTAAAGCTATAATTTTACTATTTAAGCTCAATAAGACTAAAATTGCACGCTAACTTATTCATATATATATTTATCAAAATCAGTTAAAGTACTTTAACAAAACTTGTTTGGATTCGGGCTAAAATTAGCTCGGGGGATCGAATTTTGGTAATTACACAAAAAGTTTTCTGGTTGTGACGCACACAAAAATGTCTGATGTTACACCTAACGACGGCCGGAGAATTCACTGGTCGAAACGTTGTGAAAAAATAAGAATAAAACACATAATAAAGACGAGAATAATATTTCGAATAATTGTATTATTAATGATACCAACTCTTCATCTCAATCATACCTCAAAATTATAATTTCATAACATGATTTTAAGTAGTTGAGTGTAGTCTAAAGTTAGCCGTCGTTAAACTGTAGTCTAAAGTTAGCCGTCGTTAAACAAACTTACCAGTCTGTATTATTACGATCGAAATTCGTCATTGTTTTGAAACCAATAAACTTACAATCATTGTGAGAAGTGCCATCGTTAAACAAACTTACCAGTCTGTATTATTACGATCGAAATTAATCATGGTTTTGAAACCAATAAACTTACAATCATTGTGAGAAGTGCCGTCGACAAACAAACTTACCAGTCTGTATTATTACGATCGAAATTAATCATTGTTTTGAAACCAATAAACTTACAACCATTGTGAGAAGTGCCGTCGTTAAACAAGATTACCAGTCTGTATTATTACAATTGAAATTCATCATTGTTTTGAAACCAATAAACTTACAATCATTGTGAGAAGTGCCGTCGTTAAACAAACTTACCAGTCTGTATTATTACGATCGAAATTAATCATGGTTTTGAAACCAATAAACTTACAATCATTGTGATAATTTAAGGTTGAGAGAGTTGTATTCATTATTGAAAATGTAAATAATATACAACCTATTACTCCAAAAAAAACATAAATGGTCTTGTTTAAGCAACATTTCAACATTACGGCTTCATCGGGGCAAACAAAACAGTTGTTAACTAACTCGTTTGCCCCAATAAAGCCGTAGCGACGAAACGTTGGCTTAAACAAAACCAATTATGTGTTCTGAAGTAATAAGTCGTGTTTTATTTATCTTTGTAACAATCTTACAATTACCTTAATCCTATGACAGCAGACACTGAAACTATCGAAAATAGGCTTAAGAAAATCCATGTCTACAAAACTTCATTATGAAACTAAGGAAAATATGTTTGAATTTATTTAATTTCTAGAGTTTCCAAAATAGTTCACGACAAAATAGTTCATGTTTTTCAATATAGCCCCTCCCCCCGGCTCTTATTGGTATAGTGATCCTAATGTAACAATATGTTTTTCAATATAGCCCCTCCCCCCGGGCTCTCACTGGTAAGTCTGTGGGCTTGTAACGCTAAAAATCGGGTTTCAGTACCCGCGGCGGACACACCACAGATAGCCCATCACGTAGCTTTGTGCTTAACAACAAAACAAACAATTTTCAGTATATATATATATATATATATGTATGTATATTGATGTGTGTGTAACAAAAACCAACACTTAAATTATGGCCTAAAATTTTGTATTGTAATTAATATTGAAAGCAGTGATTTAGTACGTTGCACATTAAATCATTAACATACGTTGTGATTGTACATTAACTTGGTTGTTTTATTTTAATTACCTAATAAACAGTCTATGCACATTTTAAATCTGAGTTTCAAGAAGAAAGATCGTCAGGTACGCATCTCATAATTTGGAGTCCAAGCTTATATGTTTGTTCCTTTACGGTTATGAAGTAAGATTTTTAAAATAATCGATCTTGTTCTTATTACACCATAAGGTCATGACCTTTGTACTCTATAAACTATTCAGTTAAATTGATTCACAACAGTTTCGTTACACGACTTGATGAAAACATATTTTTTCTAATAATGGGTAGTGTTGAATCTGGCCTTACTCTATAATTACCGATTTGGTCTATACACCTTTTTCTAAACTATCAATATTTATATATATATACTAAGTCGGTTTGTTACTGTATGATGTGGTTGGTTACAGGGCCCCTGATAACGTATAATACACATAAAAAATTGTAAACAAAAAATACTATCAATATTACAAGTAATTCCACTGAAGTCCCCCATGTATTTTACATAATATTAGATGAGTTCAGTCAATTTGTTTTTCTTCGGTTTCTTTAAATCGAATGTTGTAATGGACAAAATTACACGATATTATACAATCTGTAGACCCAACTTTACTCACTGTAATATTAAAATAGCATTAACCCTGCTTATGTTACACGCTGGTGATATTAAAACAATAACCCTGCTTATCTTACACACAATCGATATTAAATTAACAATAACTTTACAGACGTTACACACTGTTGATATTCAGTGTATCTGGCTATATTTGTTTGTTTGTAATTAAGCACAAAGCTACACAAAGCTCTGCTCACCACCGGTATCGAAACCCGGTTTCTACCATTGTAAATCCGCAGACATACCACTGTACCACTAGATGATGTTCATAGTTGTATAGTTGACTGAGTTATTGAACTAGCTATATATACAATAAAACATTATTATTTGATAATGATTTTTCAAAATCTAGTTTCAATTCAAATATATTTAACAGAAATAAAATGATTTAAAATTTGTTAAGATAATTTGTTGTTTTGAATTAATATTGATTTATCTCACATAATTAGGTGCCCTCTATTTTAAATTGACGTACTAAACCCGTTTATCATTTTAACTGAAGGACAAATATCAAACGTAAATCTTCGAATAAGAAAACAGTAACAGTTAATACTATAATAGTAGAGAGCCACTTTCCTTAGTTGAATGTCATTGAAGTATTTTTTGACTTGTTTTGAAAGTTCGGTTTAATTAAGTACAGTTTCCCTTCTCTCTCTCTCTCAAAGATTAAACTGTTTCGTTTTCTGCGTAATTTTATTTTAAAGCTACAAACTCAATATTAGAACTCGACAAAATTAAGCTAGAAAAAAAAATCAATCTTACGGTTAAGATTGGTATTGCAATATTGATCTCTTTTACAGACCATAATTATGTGCAGCGTGTAAGGTTCTGGTCAGCTTTTATGAATGTTTGGGGGATTGTGATTAATAACCATTGAACGCATTGGCAGAATTAGCTCTGATATGCAATTACTTAATTGAACTTAATATTTAATGCCGTGTGTCATCCGTTAGGTACAATACGTTCGTTGCTACGAGTTTCTTTCATATGAACCATAGCATATTGGGATAATTGAATACGCAATCATTTCGGGTTCATGACTTTTATTATACCTCTTAGTAAAAAGATGAGCACTAGATGAATTAATATGAACATGATTACAGGCTTAGCCAGTACGCTATAAGATCTAATTGACTACTATAGCCGCAGGATGTTAGTATGAACAACGATAGCTCGATGTCTTTGAAACCCTTAAGATATCAGGAACCAGTCTGTTTTTTTTTGCGGATACAAACAAACCATGGAATTAAATGTCCACGAACTATTTACTTTTCCATTGAGTTTTACTTTTTATTACCGTGCTTCCGGTTTGGCTTTAACGTAGTACAAGTAATTTTGACGAAACACAAAAATATTGGCAATTTCGGCTTCAAATAGTTTCTAGTTTCTTTTCCGGCACATTGTGTTATATAATAGGCGTAAAAGGTGCAAAATCCAACGTTTTCCGGCACCACATTGTGTTATATAATAGGCGTAAAAGGTGCAAAATCCAACCAACGTTTTCCGGCACAATAAAAGATGATATCGTTATGATTGGTTATTTGTTTGTAGTTAAGCGCAAAGCTACACAAAGAGCTATCTGTGCTCTGCCCACTACGGGTATCGAAACCCGGATTCTAGCGTTGTACATCCGCAGACATACCATTGTGCCACTGGGGGGGGGGGCATTATTGGTTATAGCCAACTAGTTTCCATCACTAGAGCTATAACCAATAATAAAAATTTTACCTTTCATTGTGCCCAACCAAACTTCGGATTTTGTGTCTTTTACTCTTAAGATTGGAAATAGTTTAGTTTACTTCTGTTTGTTTAGTGATCAAACAACTTCGAGCAATTAAATAAACGTGCACGTAAGTATTATTTTAACCATCTCACTAGAAATAAATATTCGTGGAATCGAAACAAAATAAAGAAACGATTATATAATTGTTTTAATCACGAAAACGACGCACCGGATATAGAAACAATGTTTTGGAATTTATATAACCCACTTGGTAATGTGACAAAAAGAGCAACTTCCGCATTTGAAACACTAACATTTTCCCACTTCCTTATTGCTAAAAGCAAGACAAGTTCATAGTAAATTAATTAACTGCAATACGATATAATATTGCGCATTTGAAACACTGACATTTTCCCACTTCCTTATTGCTAAAAGCAAGACAAGTTCATAGTAAATTAATTAGCTGCAATACGATATAATATTGCGCATTTGAAACACTGACATTTTCCCACTTCCTTATTGCTAAAATCAAGACAAGTTCATAGTAAATTAATTAGCTGCTATACGATATAATATTGCGCATTTGAAACACTGACATTTTCCCACTTCCTTATTGTTAAAAGAGTCCAAGAGTCGGCGGTAGGTGGTGATGACTAGCTGCCTTCCCTCTAGTCTTACACTGCTAAATTAGGGACGGCTAGCGCAGATAGCCCTCGTGTAGCTTTGCGCGAAATTCAAAACAAACAAATCTTCTTCTCGGTTTATTTTATAGAATCGAATTAATTAATTAATTAATTTGTTACTTTTTATTTTGGGTCCGTATGCCTAGCTTACAGTTTGATCAGAAGTAAACGTATGATCTTGGAAGTTTATGTGAGATTACGATAAGCAAGTTTGTTTTGTTTTTATTCTGCAGGGATGAAACATTAATATGCAATGTCTGAACTGACGGAATACTGGCAAAATATAGGCTGAAACAAAAGTACAATATTCTTTTAAAATAGGTAAATACACAATACCGTGTAAAGTAATTTACAATAAAGTTTAAATCTAAACTAACGAAACAATACCAAATTTAAATGGCAACCAGTTTCATCATTTTACGTACCCTCTTCAGCCGTTGAAACGTCGAAAGTAATTTCCACTTAAATTTGGTATTGTTCCATTAGTGTGTACTATTTTAAAATTTGGCTGTCCAATTAGTTTTCACAGTTCAAGTGAGAATTTAAAGATAAGAGATTATGAGGCTTCCCAACAAATAACTGTAGTTTAAAAGTAATCCTTCAATGACAAGCTAATCCTAATAATATTTGGCACGTGGACATAAAAAAATGACGACATATTGTTGACGCCGTTCCTTCCGATATTGAGAGGTATGTTTATATAATCAGAGAAAACTTGTCTAAATACGATTATATTTTAATGTTCTAAAACCAATATCTGTCTTTCATTAGATTTTTGGCGCCTTTTTTATGCCTTCTAACTAGTTACGCTAACATTAGACAATCATCAAGACTGGGCTCCTCAGGGGTTTATAATATGAAGTATGCTAACGAATTCGAATTGACATAGATATTGAAGACTGGGCTCCTCAGGGGTTTATTATATGAAGTATGCTAACGAATTCGAATTGACATAAATATTGAAGACTGGGCTCCTCAGGGGTTTATAATATGAACTATGCTAACGAATTCGAATTGACATATATATTGAAGACTGGGCTCCTCAGGGGTTTATAATATGAAGTATGCTAACGAATTCGAATTGACATATATATTGAAGACTGGGACTACCTCGGGGTTTATTAATTATGAGTATAGCTAACGAATTCGAAATTGGACATAAATATTGTAAGACTGGGCTCCTCAGGGTTATTATAATGAAGTAT
>NW_013666424.1:82703-88462 GCF_000517525.1 Limulus polyphemus
CTAACGAATTCGTAATTGACAACTATATATGAGTACTGGTCTCTTCGGGGTTTATAATATGAACTATGCTAACGAATTCGAATTGACATAAATATTGAAGACTGGGCTCCTCAGGGGTTTATTATATGAAGTATGCTAACGAATTGGAATTGACATAGATATTGAAGACTGGGCTCCTCAGGGGTTTATAATATGAAGTATGTTAACGAATTCGAATTGACATAGATATTGAAGACTGGGCTCCTCAGGGGTTTATAATATGAAGTATGCTAACGAATTCGAATTGACATAGATATTGAAGACTGGGCTCCTCAGGGGTTTATAATATGAAGTATGCTAACGAATTCGAATTGACATAGATATTGCATACTTAAATTTAAATGGATTTGTTTTATTACCTTGGCAAATGGACAGGACAAAAACCAGGAGATTCTCGTGTTTCGCTGACCGTGTGAACATTACTTAAACACCGCCTCCAGGAATATATAATTCAATAAATTCAACTTCATTATGATATCTAAGAATGCAATTAACGGAGCTTATCTTAGCTTCAGCGATAGCTTATCATGGCAACTTAGACGTTAAAGATAAATGAACTTATATTTAGGACGCGCGTGCCGACATTCTAGACAGATGTTTGCTAATTTCTTCTTGTTACGTACATCAAATACAAAAATATATCTATAACATAGATTGTTTGTGTTATTGTTCACACCCTATTGTGTGAATGTGTTATGAAACAAATACCTCATTACGAGAGGCTTTTATTTTATTTATATAGATTTTCTTTTAATTACACTCGTACGTTTGTTTGTTTGTTTGAAGTTAAGCACAAAGCTACACAATGGGCTATCTCTGCTCTGCACACCACGGGTATCGAAACCCGGTTTCTAGCGTTGTAAGTCTGAAGACATGCCGCTGTGCCACGTCGGGGGGGCTACACCGTACGATCACTTATCATTTGAACCACGGCATTTGTGTCATAAACACCCCCCCCCTCCGTTTCTTAACGTAACCATGGAGTAGTTTTTCTTCCGTTTCGAAATACGTGATGTTAAAAAAAATGTATTTGATTCTATTTTAATAACTTTTTAAAATATTTATATATTTCATTTTTCACGAAATGTCTCTCGTGACTAAATTCCATTATCTCGTCTCTTCGGAGTTCAAGGACTGGTGCTCAATCTTGGCATTATTTTAATATCACAAATTTGCCTTTAAAAGAGGAAAGAAAGCGTCATGGAGTTGCCGTGAAGCAGATATAGTAACCTAGGCGACAGAAGAACACAGAGAAACGTGCTGTGCTTTATATCGCGGACACTACGACTCGCTAATGCAACGAGCATCTGTAAAACATTTTTAGAACGTCGACATAATTACTAATATCGTCTGTTATTAGTTATATATTATAGATGTGGTATTACTTTTATAATTAGCTTGTGCGGCTTATACTGATCATCTCGTCTTTTATATGACGTACATGAAATGACATTATAAACAGGAAAATCAGCACTAAATAGAAATTTGATGCGGGGGTTTTTCGAAACCCAAATTACTGTAACACGTACTCTTAACTTTGTTTAAAACAGATAATCTACAAATAAGCATTACGGGTATGTGTATCTTTAACGAAAAGAGCATTGATTTTTTTTTAATGTTCCATAAAAACAAAATAAAAACTCGGGAGAAATTGGGGATAACCATTTGTTTTATGTGTCTCAAGTAATTACAATATAATTTGAAAAAAAAATAATTTATGAACTGAACAACAACAATAATGTGTTTCTTAATTATATTTTAATATTATTCTGAATTATTAGTGTATAGCTGAATAGTCAATCAACTAGAGAAGTTAGCGACTTTTGTAAAACATTTTTTTTTTTTGTATATTATTTTCATTCTTTGTGCCCAGTGTAAACAGAGTTTTTGTAGAGAGACCGTCACACCTGGCTTACTGGAGAAACGGATGTCTTCCGGAAAGTCATGTCGACTGTAACATGATCACGCCGGCAAACTGACGCTATTGGTGTATAATACAGCACGTGAGTTTGACGGAATCCAGACTTTCATGATATATGTGTTATATTTGATTTGACCACACCCAAATCTACGTGTGTCACAAACGTTCAGGTGTAATATACTGTGTTTGTTAGACACTTGAATAGGTGTGACACATTTTATAGGCGAACCGTGTCTTTTATAAACCTATGAACGAAAGTCATACAAATTTTGTTGTATAAAGGGCTCAGGGTGTGGTTAGCGTGCAAGGTCCAAGGTTCGAACCCAAAATATGCCACTGAAGAAATTCCGCATTTAATTAAACGCGTGAACGCGTTATAACAATTTGTTTGTTTGTTGTCTTGAATTTCACGCAAAGTTACTCGAGGGCTAACTGCACTAGCCTTCCCTAATATTGAAGTGATAAACTAGAGTTAATCAACACTCACACCGCCGATTTTTGGGCTACTTTTTTACCAACGAATAGTGGGCTTGGCTGTCGCATTATAACACCCCCACAACGACTAAAAGGGCGAGCATGTTCGGTGAGAGATTTCGAGCCCGCGACTGGCACTTTGCGAGTCGTGTTCCCTAACCATCAGGCCACGTCAGGACTGTTATAAAAGTAAAAGTCCATCCCGCCATTCGGTTAAGAGGAGCCATGTAAGGACCACGTACTGATGATTGGTGTTTCAACCTGGAGGGGGCGCTGTTCTGGTCGTTAAATCCATAGGTCACATAAGGTGTCATTCAGGTTTAGAATGTGAAATCGTTCTACAACAGATATATACAATGTAAACATAAACGTTATGTAACCAGTTATAACACATATGTACAATTGTAAATATAAACGTTATGTAACCAGTTATAACACATATATACAATTGTAAACATAAACGTTATGTAACCAGCTATAACACATATGTACAATTGTAAATATAAACGTTATGGAAGCAGTTATAACACATATATACAATTGTAAACATAAACGTTATGTAACCAGTTATAACACATATGTACAATTGTAAATATAAACGTTATGGAAGCAGTTATAACACATATATACAATTGTAAACATAAACGTTATGTAAGCATTTATAACACATATATACAATTGTAAACATAAACGTTATGTAAGCAGTTAAGTTAATATTTACATTAAAAAAAGGAGTGCGTTAGAAACAGCAAGACCAAACCTATGATGAAATAAAACATACTTATAATACAAAACAAGCCTTAACCACAAAATCACCGGGACACAGGCTTATAATGTGGAGTGTTAGATGTGTTCTGGTTTTCCCGAGGTGACTGCGGAAGTAGGGCTTACGTAGATGTGGAGTGTGAGATGTGTTCTGGTTTTCCCGAGGTGACTTCGGAAGTAGGCTTACGTTAGTGGTGGGGATACACCGTCTATCAGTCTTAACCTCCGTTCGCAAAGACTCACTTATGAATAAAAAAATTATAAAAAAAGATAAGGGAGCAAGATGTGGGTGCTCAAGCCCACAACGTCCCACAAATATATCACCCTTCACTGCCTACAGACAGTTGTGGGAAGATGACAGCTCTCAGAAAGGAAAAAAAAAAAAAGTGAAAAATACATAATCCTACGATTGGGGATGTTGAATAAGAAAAAACCCTACCACCTCAAATTAACGTTGGGTGGGCGTCATATTAGTTTAGATAATTCGGTTGGGATCTCATTTTACTATAAATCGTTTGCTGTTCTATTAATATTTATTATTACCCTATTGTTTGTTTTGAATTTCGCGCAAAGCTACACGAAGGCCATCTGCGCTAGCCGTCCCTAATTTAGCAGTGTAAGACTAGAGGGAAGGCAGCTAGTCATCACCACCCACCGCCAACTCTTGGGCTACTCTTTTACCAACGAATGGTGGGATTGACCGTCACATTATAGCGCCCCCACGGCTGAAAGGGGAGCATGTTTGGTGAGACGGGGATTCGAATCCGCGACCCTCAGATTACGTGTCTGGGGAATGATACAATGCTTGTAATAATTTAAGCATAACGTTTCTTACAGCGCATGAACTACATTTCTAAATGTATAACACCTGCATGATACAAGCAGACTGTTGGAGGTATTTCTCCTTATTTAGTGATTAGATGTTGTTATAAATACAATCATAAACTGGGAGACAGACGATAGAATGTTTATGAAGATGTTTGTCGCCTGCATACAAACATACGCTTCACATTAAATCCGTAGAACTAGTCAAAACGAGCTATACTTTATATAGGTACCATTCTGTTTGTAGTTCTTCCGTATATATATATATTCTTTAAGCCTAAAAACAACTAGTATTTACCTTAATTTGTACCACTTTTACGTTTTACTCTAATGTGTATAACATGTATTATAGTTTTTATCCGTTATTATTAGATTTTAGGTTGCTAGTCGTGCAGTGTAACAAGTTTGGAATTTTATTGAACCTGGTTTGTTCGTCTGTTTGCAAATTCTTCTTTTTTTTTTGGGGGGGGGGGGTGAATGTGTATAAAAGGTGCGTACCTATCTGAAATGTACACTTAATTAAAATAGCATGATATTTGTTATACCTGATTGTCACGTTTTGAATTATTATTGTTAAAGGAATTTAAGATTTATTCCGCGGAGACTGTCAACTAGAGACTTCAGTTTCGTATGGATTTCGCGCAAAGTTACACGAGGGCTATCTGCGCTAGCCGTCCCTAAGTTATCAGTGAAAGACTAGAGGGAAGGAAGCTGGTCATCACCACCCACCGCCAACTCTTGGGCTACTCTTTTTACTAACGAATAGTAGGATTGACCGTCACATTATAATGCCCTCACGGTTGAAAGGGCGAGCATGTTTGGTGTGACGGGGATTCGAATCCGCGACCCTCAGATTACGTGTCGAGCGCACTAACCACCTGGCCATGTGGAGCCAGAGACTTCACAATAACGTTAAAAGTACGAGAGCTGTTACTCATTAGAAAACAACAAATGTTCTGCATGACATGAGTGATATTTTTGCTTTATGAACTAGATCAAACAGGAGAAAGAAGTACTACTTACTATCCGCCTAATTACGTACACCCTAATGTGTTATTTATCTACAATTATATAGCCACGCAAATACGCGTTTAAATTCGTTCGTACGAACTTAATGCTCCGAGGCTTTTAACTGTGAAAAGGGTTTATCAAACAAAATGAAACACGAGGTGTACGAACTCAATATGATAACCACGGTCAAACTTTGAATCAATGAACTTGCTGTTGCTGGTGGGAAAAGACAAACAGGTTCTGAGCGATGAGTCTAGCCTGCAGGAACCATTAGCATTAAACTAGCGTTCCCTCTGGGAGGGGGGTGGGAGGAACCGGAAGAAGAAGATCTATAAGATAAGATCTGGGTGGTTTTTATCAAGCGAAACTTACTCTTCAACTTCACAGGTTACCATTAAATGTATATTTGCAGAGAATCATTTTGGAAAGTATAACAGACCTTGTCTAAATTTTGTAGATGGTCGATATACTTTCCACGGTGTGTTAAAAAAAAAGACTTCACTTAGAACTTTTTTTTTATGAACATTGTCAAAATGTGGAAGTGACTAAGAACAATTTAAAAGCGATTAAATTATTAAACAATTAAATTTGTTCTGTTTGAAAACGTCATACCGCTGTACCAAAGGGGGGGGGGAGAAAAAAATAATAATGCAAATAGTATATGTACGTGTATAGTACTTTAGTAACTACTAATAGTAGTACGTTAGTAGTTACTTAACTTAGG
>NW_013666424.1:88483-104807 GCF_000517525.1 Limulus polyphemus
CTAATAGATAACACCTACCCCCCCCCCCCAGTGGCACAGCGGTATGTCTGCGGACTTGCAACGCTAGAATCTGGGTTTCGATACCCGTAGTGGGCAGAGCACAGATAGTCCATTGTGTAGCTTTGTGCTTAATTACAAACAAACTGTCTAATAGTGAAAACTTTTCTTTTGAAGAACTTTACATACTGTGTGGAAGAATTACGTTTTAACCTAATCATCAAATGTATCATTATTTCTATTAAGGCCAAATTAAGGCCTTGGTTGGCAAATCGTGGATCGAAAATTTAAAAAGTGATCAAGAAAATATACTTATATTTTTAGATAGAACTTTCATACAAAAAAAAATATCTATATTAGTGAAATCCGTACTAAAAGCACTGGGCAGAGCACAGATGGTCCATTGTGCTTAATTACAAATAACCAATAAACTTACTTATGCGTTATTTTATTTTTTTGCCATATAAATAATTATAAAAATGTAAGTGTATATTTAATTGTGTGTTTGATTAAAATCAGTCTTGGCTTACTCTAGAATCAAAAAATTACCTACTCAGCAACTGTAGTAGTGAATACACAAACACAGCAGAAATTATTTGGGGTGAATTTGGAGATGACGGAATGGTCAAAATTTGAAAATTGTATACGGAGCGAACAAAAAGGCAACGAGTGAGGTAATATACTAACGTTTGATAGCTCTCATTCATCAGTTTCATTTATTATCTCAAGTCACGCGCAGTAATGAATTTATGAAGCCAATGATTAGCATTTTTCTTTGCTCAAAAAAAAGTCAAATTTTCCCTATTAGTTGCATTAATCGAAGTAAATCAATCATTCTAAATTTATTTTGGAAGATTAAATATAACTCTCTAACCCTTCTTTTTTTGTTGTTGTAATAATGATACTCATGCTGTTCAATAACTTCAGTACAGAAATAATACGAGTTAAAAGGTGTTTACAGAAGGTTACTATTTTACTGTATGGTTTTTTACAAGAAAGAAAAAAATTATGAATTTTTTATATACACTTCGATGTTTTAGTTTTATTTTTCAATTTTACATTAAAATGACTAGCATGGCCAGGTGGTTAGGGCGCTCGACTCGCAGTCTGCGGGTTCGAATCCCCGTCACACCAAACATGCTCGCCCTTTCAGCTGTGGGGACGTTATAATGTGACGGTCAATCCCACTATTCGTTTGTAAAAGAGTAGCCCAAAAGTTGGCGGTGGGTGGTGATGACTAGCTGCCTTCCCTCTAGTCTTACACTGCTAAATTAGGGACGGCTAGCGCAGATAGCCCTCGTGTAGCTTTGCGCGAAATTCAAAAACAAACAAACAATATATTAAAATATTCCGTATGTCGTTTTACGTATTTTTATATTACGTATTTTTATTTATTAATTCATTTATTAATACATGGTGATTTTCTTGTTTTAATGGAAACTGTGCAGATTATTTCGGCTAGCTGTAGAAATCATTGGGGTAGGTTCTTCTTTTTTTTATTTATCTTTCAGAAAGTACCAAAACAGATTCCGAATAACTACTTCGTGACACGTTTTTTGTTCCCAATAACAAAAACTCACCTTTCGCGGTAAAAAAAAATATTTGGAACTTATATATTGGATAATTTCGCAGACATGCTTTTGAAAAGATTTATTTGTTTGAAGTTAAGCACAAAGCTACACAATGGGCTACCTGTGCTCTGCCCATCACGGGTATCGAAAGTCGGTTTGTAGCGTTGTAAGTCCGCAGACATACCGGTGCGCCTCTGAGGGAGGGGCATTTTGAAAAGAAAAAAAATAGAAGTTTTTTATGATTTTCAAAACCATATTATTAATATTATATTATTAGATTAGAAGTCTCTGATAATATTATATTCCTGGTTAAGAATCAAGCGGTGTTTCTTTTACCGCCCTGCTTTCTTCAACCCTAGGGCGCTTTTATTTTTAAACCAAAACTTATTTCCCTCTTTCTAAAAGCCCCCCCCCCAGTAGCTCATCAATAAATTTGAAGGCTTATAATGCTAAAACCTGGTTTACAATACATGTGGTGAGCACAGCATAGATAGCCCCTTGAATAGCTTTGTACTTAAAAGAACAAAGAAACAAAATATTTCTCAAAAATCATGTTGGCCTTCTTTTTTGTCCAATTTTTTCTAAAATTTTCTATTTTTTCTTCTCCAAGCACTATTAACTTTATCTCCCAAATCCTTATCGTAATCTTCTTTAATCTTATTCTTTAATCTTTGTTAATCTTGCTATCCTTGTTTGTTTTTAATTCCACGCAAAGCTACACGAGGGCGTCCCTAATTTAGCAGTGTAAGACTAGAGGGAAGGCAGCTAGCCAACTCTTTCACCAACGAATAGTGGGATTGATCGTCACATTATGACGCCCCCACGGCTAAAAGGGCGAGCATGTTTGATGTCTTGCTATCCTTTCTTCGGAATCTGTTATAACAGTAAATTTGCAAACAACGACTTATAAACATAATGAATTGTTTTTATTTTAAGGAACATACTGCTCTGTCTTCTTCAGTCATTTGAACGTTAATCAAAGATGCAATGGAAGGAATAAAAGTGAGAAAAATTAACGAAGAAAACGTAACAGACACACGCACAAAAAGAAATAATTATCGGGAATGTTATGAAACACGGGAGAAGGCCGGACGTGGACTAATAGTTAGCAAGCTGGACTTCAGACGAAGAGTAGAGATATGCTGAATACACTCTGCATTTTCAGATGTGGGTGCATTATAAAAGTGACAGACGATCCGATTATTTGGTTCAAAGAGCCGAAAAACAAAGCCCTTGTATTGGCGGGTTCTTGCTGACTCGCTGCCCTGCCTCTATAGGCAGTGGTGCAGGAAGGAGTTGCAAATGGGGTGCTTGACTAGACATGCAGGTTTTACAATGAGTGGGGATTCTACAGTATCCCCTGTTCCGACAGGAAAGAATATACCTAAATCATAGGGACCTCTGACCTGGCCGTTTAATCGATGTGTCACATAAGCCGAAGCGTGGCAGACATACAAATTGGTAAAGGATTTTAGTCACATAGGTCAATCAGTTCCGACGTTTTTGGTTATTATTTTAAAGAAATGGTCACTAGGTGACACAACTAACATTGGAGATTATAGCAGCGAAAATGAAACTGTTCATATCTCGCAACAATTATTAAACTAATAATCATAACTAAAGCATCAGTCGATCAATCTAGATAAACAGTTGAGTTTGTTTGTACAGTGCATAACATGCGAAGCTTATTGTAACTTTATTGATGCCCCCCCCCACCCAGAACTGTAAAATGGTTGAAGAGTGATAGTATGGACTATTGTAATAATTAGAAATTAAGCCTACGCGTAAGTTGATCTCGTTCTCTTGCTATTTCATTAAAATGCCAGACGTTTCAGTGCCTAAAGTGGCGTCAATATAACATCTGTTACAGTAGAAAATCCTGTCTTCACTAAAGTTTTTCTTTCTTTTATAACCATTATTTTTAAAATGATGGAAACTATACCTTGAGGGGGTTCGAAACAAACCAGTTTTATCTTTTGTAAAGTGCAGTGGTGATTTGGGGGTTAGTTTTTTAATACATTATTATTTTTTTTATTGTTGAAATAGAAAAGAATTCCGAGAGATTTAGCCTTGAATATTTGAATACCGTAAAATTTACGTTAAGAAGAAGAAGAAGAAAAAGGGATAGAAAAAATCAACCACTAATGCGCTCATCACAAAATTGCACTCTATCCTTCCTTCCCCCTGTTAAACAGGAATGTTACTTCCCAGAAACATTCATCATTTTCTCACTAGCTAGACCATCATTATGTAAATATTTTTGAATTATGATCATTGTTTTTAAGGTGGTCTCTTCGTGTAATTAGCTTCTCGTATATTTACAAAGGTTATAAATTATTGATTATTGATGATGGACAGAAATAATTTTTAGCATTAATGATGTCAACTTAAAAAAACTTACATTATTTTAAAACCTATTTCGACTGCGTAAAAATACGGAAAGCCTTAATTTTATGATTTTGTTACGAAATTAGTTAAAAAAGTAAAACAATGCAACGTTCCACATGGGTAAATAAAATCACAACAATATATATATAGGATGTTCGAACTTCTGTAACAACTGAAACGGCATGAGAAATTCTACTGCTATTTTCTAAATCAAGTACAATAAAAGCCTTCTTCTTATACACACACACACATATATATATTCCCACCCCCTCTAAAACTAATCTTTACACTACCCAGTCATCTTTTCCATCTTGCAGTACCTTTTCATTACATCAAGAATTTCATATCAGTTATTTGTTCCTGTTGAATTTCTTTCTTTTTATTGGTGGTAAGAACTTTGTATAAAAGATGCTAAATGACTTAGTAATTAACAGAAATATTCTTATATATATATATTTATATAGAATGCACTGGTTAGGGTAGTTTTATTCTGGATTTGCATGGTGTTTACAGAGAAAATCATGTATTTAAAATAAGAAAATTTTCGACACCACTTCTTTTAGGGGAACTAAATTCCTATATTGGCACAATAAAAATTGTGTATTCTACACAGGGAAGTCCGGACAACGTACAGGGTTTCTCAAAAACTGTCACTGGTGTTCCGTATGCTTTTTGAATTAGCATATCTAGCTTATTTCTAAATAAAGCTTCGGCAAGTGTCACCTTTCTCGAGATAGTGTCCACTGTTCTTAGCCATATCTTGCACACAACATGCATTTCGCTGAAATCACTCGTGTCGTATTATTGAAAGAGGATAGAACGAAATGAAAAAAAAAAGAAGAAAAGAATAATGCTAGATTGCGGTCACCCGGTGGGACAACGGAAGTTTACGGACTTACAACGCATACATCCGGGGTTGGATTCCACGCGGTGGACACAGCAGATAGCGCAAAGTGGTTTTGCTCTCAAACAAACAAATGCTCCCAAGTGGCACAGAGGTATGTCTGCAGAATTATTCAGCTAAAAACCGGGTTTCGACACCCGTGGTGGGCAGAGCACAGATAGCCCTTTGTGTAGCTTTGTTCTTGATAACAAAGAACAGTAAACAAACACACTAGTTTGAGTGAAAAACGATATAAAGTCCAACACGCTTTACCATGTCCAAACTCACAGTAATAGAATTTAATATCATTAAAGAGCCTGAGGTGAAATTCTTCCCTCCTAAAACAGGTGGTTTTTAAGATTTTATCATTTTAAATATAGGGTTTTATTAAAATCATTCTGTAATCTACCATAAAGCAAGTTTAAAATGCTTCAAATATGAATTTAGTACTGAGATAAAACGCATTTCCTCTCTTCATCATAGCCCCTCCGTGTCTCACACAGCTAAAAACCGGGTTACGATAATCGTAGCGGGCATAACGCAGATAGCCCATTGTATAACTTTGCGCCTAATAACAGACAAACAAACTGTTCATCATTATGAGGCATGTGGTACAACTTGTCGAGACAGTAAACTCGTTAGACAGACGTCAAAGAACTTGGGGCGCTACGAGCAGAGCAATGACACGTTACAACGGTCACTTGGCACAAAAATTGTCTAAACTACTGAATTCAAATTGTACTCTCTCAATTATTACTTTAGAGTCAAAACAGTTTTAATCGTGACAAAATTTGTGGGTTTTAGGATTGATGATTTTTTTTTACCTTACTGAGTGTGTACAGAAAATAATCCTCCCCTCCAAAAAAAGAATATTTTACACACACAAAAAAAAACTAATTTCTGTTGTACTACAGGGAAGTTACCTTATTATGAAGGGAAAAGTTATTTATTTATTAAAATATCTGTAATTGGTTGGTTTGAATTTCGCGCAAAGTTACATAAGGGATATCTGCGCTAGTCGTCCCCAATTTAGCAGTGCTTAGAATAGAGAGAAGAAGGCAGCTAGTCAACACCAACCACCGTCAACTCTTGGGTTACTCTTTGACCGTCCCATGCTTGAAAGGGCGAGCATGTGCAGTGAGGGGGATTCGAACCCATGACCCTCAGATTGCGAGTAGAGCCGTATCTGTAATACGATAAAACGACCTTCATAAAAATAATATTTACTGTCACCTAGATGTAATTACATGCTCATCCCTAATTATTCTTAACTCTATGGCTATTTTTTAATAGCTTGTAAGTTACTGAAAGATATTCCGAATACGTTAAACAATTTCAGAATAAACGAACCAGTTTATACCGATATATAAATCTTAAAACTTTACATTGTGCTGGATGTACAGTCTTAAAACCACTCTAGCATAGTTAATATCACCTAACAGCCTAGAGGAACACTGCTGTCACTATAATCAATGAAGGCTGTGTAATTTTCAACCATAAGATGATTGTCTTCGTTCAGATGGATGAGCGCGAAATTCGCCCGAGGAAACTGAAAGAATGGGATCGTCAACCAGCGAAAGTTTCCGTACAAATGTTACATCTATTATAAGCAGTTCTGCTTCTCTCCACCATGTGGAATCGCCCATTTCCTCTCATGCCATCAAGCATGAAAGCAGTGGTCAGTACTTCCAGCGCTGTCACTGACCTTGACCTCTACTAACGTAGGATGATGTAAAGAACATTTGTTCCGGATGGTGCGTATTAATTTTTCCTAAAGAAAACTAAACAGGTCCTTTCCACCAGTTAAAATGAAATCATGAAGCATACTCTCTCACTGTAGAAGAGCTGGATTCACGGGATGGATTGTTTGTTTGTTTTTGAATTTCGCGAAAAGCTACACGAGGGCTATCTGCGCTAGCCGTCCCTAATTTAGCAGTGTAAGACTAGAGGGAAGGCAGCTAGTCATCACCACCCACCGCCAACTCATGGGCTACTCTTTTACCAACGAATAGTGGGATTGACCGTCACATTATAACGCCCCCACGGCTGAAAGGGCGAGCATGTTTGGTGTGACGGGGATTCGAACCCGCGACCCTGAGATTGCGAGTCGAGTGCCGTAACCACCTGGCCATGCCGGGCCTCACGGGATGGAAGTTCCAGTCATGCTTGTTGCTGAAGTGTATAAACACGTGGGTAAAAATTTCGTATATTTCAGTGCGATGCTTTACTTAAAAATAATATTCTGTTTTGTAAATAAAGTTTTTCGTCAATTTCGTGATTATTTTATGCATGCGAGTTCGTTCACTTAGGATTAAAGGTCCGTAAAATTTTTATATATATTTTTTCTAACAAATGTGTGTTTTGTTATAGCAAAACCACATCGGGCTATCTGCTGTGTCCACCGAGGGGAATCGAACCCTTGGTTTTTAGTGTTGTAAATTCTAAGACT
The DNA here is from genome assembly GCF_000517525.1 of Limulus polyphemus. Lineage (NCBI taxonomy): Eukaryota > Metazoa > Arthropoda > Merostomata > Xiphosura > Limulidae > Limulus > Limulus polyphemus. The sequence goes on from NW_013666424.1 coordinate 95,772, forward strand.
TAGCGCTGTCCCACAGGGGGGGGGGGACTTTCTAATAAATTCTCGAAATCTATATTTCTTAGTTTGCCCTCCAATGGCACGGTGGTAAGTCTAAAGACCTGTAACACTAAAAACCGGGTTTCGATACCCGTGTTGGGCATAACACAGATAGTTCATTGTGCAACTCTGTGTTCAACCACAAACAATAACATAATTCATTAATTACAAATTATGATTAACATAAAATTCAAGTTCTAAAATGTTATAAAGAAAGCGATTGCAGCGCTTTTGACGTATCAAAATTGGCCATATATAATAGGATATAAAAAATAAACACATCACTGGTAATTGAAAGATGGTTGATATTTTTTTTTCATTAGCCTACCAGTACTCTACACATCGCGGGGAAACGAACTTGGTATCTTAGTATCGTAAGTCCGGAAATATAAATCTGATCCATCGGATATAAAGGTAATTGATTCTTTACATAGTTGCTACAGTCTTGGCCAAAATGTTTGCATATTTTGAAACAAATAAGATCATTATCATTTAGATGGAATACAAATAGATTCCATACAACATGCATTTCTCAGTTTGACAGTGCTAAGTTTGTTTGTTTGTTTTTGAATTTCGCGCAAAGCTACACGAGGGCTATCTGCGCTAGCCGTCCCTAATTTAGCAGTGTAAGACTAGAGGGAAGGCAGCTAGTCATCACCACCCACCGCTAACTCTTGGGCTACTCTTTTACCAACGAATAGTGGGATTGACCGTCACATTATAACGCCTCCACGGCTGAAAGGACGAGCATGTTTGGTGTGACAGGGATTCGAACCCGCGACCCGCAGATTGCAAGTCGAGTGCCTTAACCACCTGGCCATGCCGGGCCAGTGCTAAGCATTTACATATGTAATTTGTATAATGAAACAAGTTCTATAGACATTATAAACGATTTATTAGAACAGCAAAATTTTATCAGACACCTGTAGAAAGATGTGTAATTCAGCATTTCACCTATCAGAACAAAACCTTACCAAAGCATATATAATGACAAAATATAACATCAAGTTATTAAAAATAGCGTCTGTATCCTCAAATCAGTTATGTTAAACATTCAGTAATTGGTTAATCTTCCTCGTACTCTAATAATCTCCGCAAGACGAGTGGCATGCTGTAGATAAGGTTATTGATGTAATCCACCGTGATTTCATCCCAACTTGTCACTAGAAGCTCAGGTTCTGCCCAACAGTTCTCAATGGAATTACAATCTGGAGACTTTGCTGGCCAGGGGAATCTTGTAATGTCTTCCTGGTCGAGATAATCGTGTACAATATGCACTCTGTGAGCAGTGGCACCGTCATCCTGGAACACGAAGTTATTACCAAACCTTGCCCGAACATATGGCAGAAATATCGTCTCCATATAATGCCTGTAGGAGGCGCCATTGACCTTTCCCTGGAGGATAAGAAGAGCAGTTTTTCTACTATGATGAATAGCTGCCCAAATATGTACTGCACCTCCTCCTGTGTGTTCCCTGTGGGAAAGATAAATTTTCTCTCGTCTGTTCTCCAGGCAAACGACGAACATGAATCCTACCATCAGCTCTAACAAGCCGGAATTAGGATTCAATTGAAAAGATGGCATGTTGCCAGTGTCCTAACCGTAAGTTGGAAACAGGGTAATTATGAGACTGTTCATTTACTTTTAGGGATGCACGTGCCTAATTATTAATCTGAAAGTCCATGGTTCGCCTTCCGCTACAGCAAAATCACGTTCCGCATTTTGGGGCCGTGGGTGCGTTATAAGAGTAACTGTCAAGTCCTGCTATTCTATTAGGTTGGGTGGGTGTTTTTAGCTAGCTGCCTTCAATGTAGCGTAGCATTTCAAAAATCAAGGGCGACTAGCGTAGATATCCCTGGTATAGCTCAGAAAGCCCATTGTGTAGCTTTGTGCTTAGCTACAAACAAACCTTATTCAAGTAAAATGAATTTTTTTTCTTCTTATCCACATTATTTTTTCGGGCTTGTTTCAGTTAAATATTCAACTAAAAATAGACCTCACAATCTACGATGATTGTTGTTTGTTGAATTTCTCGCAAAACTATTTGTGGGCTATCTATGCTAGCCGACCCGAATTTTGAGTCGATAGACTAAATTCAGTAAAGAGAAGTCAATATACCCACCGACAACTCGCGAGTTACTCTTATTGAGTAGCGAGATTTAACCGTCAAGCTTACATGGTCACGTTATCATCTTTTATCTTAAGTTCTCTCGAGATACGAACGGTAACAGGTGATCCTATTAAAGTTTATAAGATTGTCTGGAGGATCGATGGTATGAAATCTTCCGATTCCTTTGTACTACATTCTGAAAACAACAGAACCAGGAAACACAAATTTAAGATTTGGAAAAAAGACAGCCTAGGCTCCAGTTAAGGATTTCATTTTTTAACAGGGTAATTGGGTTATAGATTGAGCTGTCATCCTCAGTAGTGCAGACAAGCACTTCATAGGAATTTAAAAATAGGAATCAACGTGAATTTCCTTAAAAATAAATGGTGGCTTTAAAATTTTGCTTTTCTCAAAGATGGGTGTGCACGGAAAGCCTTCAAGGGTCAAATGCGCCATTGTTGTCTGTGGGTTAATTTATGTTAAGTAATTGGATTCAAATAACCAAAAATCCTAATTAGAAATTAGTCGAAAAAAAAGAGAGTAGAATTGATATACCTGAGCATAAAATTTGCCAGAATGGCCGAAACAAATAAGATCGTAAACTTCGTAGTTAAAAAAAGGACTAGAACTGATATACCTAACCGTAAAATTTGCCAGAATGGCCGAAACAAATAAGATCGTAAACTTCGTAGTTGGTCTGGAACTTGATATATTTGCTGTAGAAATTGTTGTTGTGTTTGTTTTATCCACAGAATTGATTTCTCCAGTGTATGCAGTTGCAAGTTATTAAAAACAAAATCATTTGGTTCGAGTAATAATACTTATTGCGTATCTGTCATTTTGGTTTAAGATTACTCAGAGTTCTTTGTCTGTGTGACATTTTTTATTTAAAACAAAACTTCTGTTACTCAATCAGATGTAATAACGTTTATCGTTTATGCAAAGCTTTCAACATTAAAATATAGAAATTTTTTTACGTTCCGTGATAATTCTATGAAGATATCTTGAGAACAAAATATGACTGAAATGAAAAAACAACATAAGATTACATCAAACACGATGGGCCTAAAAATAGAGAGCACGTATAATTATATAAAAAATAACAACCAGAAATAGTCCATAAAAGTAATAATGTGTAGAAACAGTGGCAAAAGTTTAGTTGAAAAACACTTTTATATTAAAACAAATGATGATAAAAATCGAAACCCTCGGATCATTTTTGGTCGAGAATCTGGTACAATATTTGTTCGTTAGGTGTAGTTTAAATTTGTTTCGGCCATTCTGGCAAATTTGATGGTTAGGTATATCAGTTCTAGTCCTTTTTTTGTCAGCAAAGAAATATGTTTAAAACAATTGTTGTCAGACAATTGTTAAAAATTATCTTAGTGAACTTGCACAAAACTTAAAGAGTACTTCAATCGACATGTTTGAAATAAGGGATTTGATTCTCGGTTTATTAAACGTATCTTACGTTTAATAATTGCCATCACTCTCCAGAACGACACGATACTTTAATCAAATACAAAAGCATGGGCAATATTGTCTTCGTAGTTTTCTGAATGTACTTATTAAACTATTACTAATGGTTGGGACAATTCAGCTTTCCAGATAGATTTAGTAAACTGGTGTCTCTTCATCTTCCTGTTTAGAATGCGGAAATATATATATATATTCAGTACCATTTTAAAACAGTTGTAGGTTTTTGTCATTAATGTTTACATACCATTAAAATGTTTTGAAGATACAGAGTCTAATTAATCACGTTCGAAGGATGATTTCAATGTCGTGTAGTTTCATTCAGATAGAATTAAGATGAGCTTAATTCTTATCCTTCCTTTCTTAAGCAAACAAAGCATCCTCACATGAACTTCACAAATCTTCCTATTCACAAATATAACTAATCACTCAATGTGAGGAAAACCTCATTTCTACCATTTTCTTACTCATACATGTAGTTAAGCAATTGGTAGTATAATTTGAAAGATATAACCGATGTGGGGATACAAAAACAACGTATCTGACCACTACTTGGTTACGTCATTATAATAGTTAATTTCTTATACATTTATTAGATCCTAAATACATTTATTGTCCTAATGTTTTATTATAAGTTTCACAGTAAAGTTTATATGTACCTTTTCAATCATTTCAACTATTAGGTGGTCTTTGAACCACAATTAATTGTTGAGAATAGTCTTAGAATACTTAATAATACGTTATAATACTTAATTTCTTATACATTTATTAGATCCTAAATACATTTATTGTCCTAATGTTTTATTATAAGTTTCACAGTAAAGTTTATAAGTACCTTTTCAATCATTTCAACTATTAGGTGGTCTTTGAACCACAATTAATTGCTGAGAATAGTCTTAGAGGATTTAAAAATATACCAATAGCTCGTGTTTGAAAACTTGACAAACATTAAACCAGCATAACCGCTAATTTACATTGATCAAATAAAAAAGTACTAAATAATTATGTTGTACACTATTAGCTATTTTTTAACTTTCAAGGACTACTGATGTCGTATAAAAGATCTTTTGAAGTTCTTTCACCCATTATTGTAGTAGATGTAAATCTGAAGAGTCCTGTCTACTGAAAGTTTTTAAATGAACACAAAATAAAGGATAAATCTGATGTGACTTACTAGATAAAGAAATATATATAAACCACTCATCTACATTCATTTATGAGATGATGAATAAGGCCGTTATTTTCTACTTATAAGAAGAACAATTTATTGGAGGTTGTTTGATTATTCCTTGCCAGTTCTTGAATTCCAAACCATAACACTTTCATAAGCTAGAGGTTTCTGTTGAGTAAGGTAAGTCCCACGCTAAAAACTGGAATGTATAGGAAGAAACTGTACAACATTTAGGAATTTTCAGGCATAGCTCGATTGTGTTCATCCCGATGACTTTCTTCCCAGTCTTCAACTGCGTAGAAGTAAAAATCATTTTAATGGAATGACAAAAAAAATCTTAAGATCGAAGAGACTTGAAATCATTGTGTAACCATACAATTTCAATCAAGGGATGCTTATGTATAACATAAATTTTTAGGAGTAACATCATTAGATGAGAGTGGATGATGGATACACATTCTTTAGAAGATGTTTGAAACACCTAATCTATACAAAGCGTAACTTTCCGTATTTAATAAAATAATAATAAAAAACATTTATACTACGCAAATTTTGATGATTGTAAAAGAAACTTTAAAAAATTAAGTTAGACTTATAAACAGGGATTATTCTGATACCTTGAATGTAGTAGTAGTGATTTTATACATATACATACATAATGACGTAATAATAAAGTTGATTAAAAGAATAAACAGACAGTGGAATAATCTTTCTATCTTCTGTGTCTAGATACCACTAAAATATATTTCTTCAAATTACAACGTGACATTAAATAGGGTATTGAGATGATTACATTTGGACATACATTTTAGCATTAATACTGCCATTGCAGATGCAATACATTTAAAATATATTTATCAAAGCCTTCAGCACATTTAGATATACATTTTCCATATAGGACTTTTAACAAAAATAATATTATTAAAATCTCACTTACTTTGACATTCTCTAGAACAGTAGTATCTCGGGAGCTTAAATTTTTCAGTTTTGCACCTGTGTAAAAATGTTTTTTTTCCATTCATTATTACGAGGTAACAATCCTAGTTTGTTTAGTTATTAACTAAAATCATAAAAACTGTAAAATTTAAAATATAAATTGATTTGATATATATACAATCTACAAAAACTCTGCCTTTACTAACCAACATGTATTATACAGAGTAAATAATAAATGAGAAGAAACTGAATAGATAATTTACCCATACGATTTCTTCAAACTACCGATACACCCCGATTCCTGTTCACAAATTATATTCTTATACAAACATTTTTCTTTTTGTAGATAGACATACAACAGAATATGTTTTTGAATATTTTGTTTAAACATTCCTGCTGTGTCTGCTATATAATTTTGCAAGATAAATCGATAACTAATTTTACTGCTACCTGTTAAGAAATTAACTACATTTTTTAGTTAAATTACCTTCTTCAAAAACCACACCAAGAGAAATATAACTGGTGGGATGAAAATATGAAAAATGCCTTCATCAAAACGATATGTAATTCCGTAAGTGTGCGTGTCTTTTTTTTTCGTAGAGTAAAGCCACAATGGGCTATCTGCTATGTCCACCATTTTAGTATTGTAAGTTCACGAACTTACCACTGTCCCATCGGGGGCCAATTTTATAAGAATCGTGACAAATATGAAATAAAGGATATAGGTCTTTCAAGGTGAAACGTTGGCTAGTTATACATATATATCTGCATTAACAAATGCATATATATAGTTAAGAATGTGCTTGTGGATGGTTTAAAAAAGTACTACGTACAGAAATACTAGAATCTCTCTTATATAAAACTGTAATATTACCATAAAAACAAGATTGAGGAACTAAGATATACCTTCCACATTTTTTGAATGTTTTTGGAGAAGTCTCTTTTTTTGAACATTGGGCACACACGTGAAGAGAAACTGCAAGTAAAACTGTAACCAAGAATGCTTTCTGTAAAAGTGGAAAACACAAAGAAACTACTAAACAACACGAGGGATAAAAAGTTTTAGTTTATTTTGATAATAATCAATCCTTTTTTTTTTGCTAATGAAATTCACTCTTAAAAATATAAATATAACAACAGTCGTGTCTCTTTTGTTCTTGCATGCCAAATGTTTTGGGCTGAAACACAAAAAACAAACAGAAATATAAATTATAAGATCAACCATCTATTTGGAAAATATGCTGTATGTAAAGTATGTCAGTACAGAAGTAAGATCTCTATAGTGATGATGATAGAAGTTATATCAGCTCAAATGAAGCAAAATGAACCACTACATAAATGGTCAACAACGGGAATGAAGGCAACCCAATAAATAAACTGTATGAAAAAATGTGTTGCATACAAAAAAGATCACTGGAAAATATATATCAATGGAAAATCAATTTGGGAATAGATATTCAATATATTTATAATCCATAAAGAAGTTCCCAATACAAGAAAGAAACCAAACAAATATAGAAAAAATTAAAAAATACACATTTAATGTACACTTTTCAATAACTACAAAATCACTTACAAAAACCACAGACCATTCAATCTCTTGGCAGTTAGAATAATACAAATACAGAAAGAAATGCTCTATAATTCTTCATACTAACCAGTACAGATATGTGTCGCACTAACACAAACAAAAAACTCAAAATAATGATTTTATTGTCTCCAGAGTACAATGATTTTAAAAACATATTTGTTGAAAATATATAATGAAAATATCAAGGGAAGTTTATTATACAAAACAGATTTTTTTTTTTTATCTTAGAAGAATTGGTAGCTGCTATCCCTCAATTTATATGGTAAAATATATTTATTTTAAGTGGTAAGGTGGGCCAAAATAACCCACACACGAGAAACAAACAATTACAATTCAAACAGCTCATCCTCTCTACTCAACACTCAAGAGGATATAGTACAGAAAATATCGGGTAGAGAGCAGCACTAGCTGAGTTGCAATATCTACTTGAGAAATCAACTGAGTCATCCTGACCAAATATATTGACGAACATTCATAAAACACTAGTTCAATAAAATGTGATGACATGTCCTCTGTCCCCTCTTTACCTATAGCAATAGGTTTAAAGAAGCTTATCAAAGTTTGAATTTCAGCAAAAATCAACAACAGTTTGCTTGATAACTGAAAGGAGAACAATGTGCAACATCCACAGTGAAGCAGTTGAGAGTTAAATTAGGGTTAAGTTGATGGGGTGATTACCTTTAAGGGATGGTTTACATTGCAAGTTGTATCATCGTTACAACTGTTATACAGTCATTGAACTTCTCATTAAAGAAAGCCTTCTATTTGTTAAGGACTACCTTGATCTACACAGTAAGCATAATACTTCTCAGGTATTCCCTGAACACCACACCAAAAACAAAAGGGCCACCTGGAGGGGTCACATGTTTTAGTGTCACTAGTAGTGTGTTGTCTGTCAGTTAGTCAGTATATACTAAAATGACGTCACATAAGGGACCGTTAACATTGCAATTTGTACTGTCATGATGTCAGTAAGACGTATGCATACCATGAATCAGGGGAATAATTATGCACTCTGTAGGTTACAACACAGCATGAAATATGAAGTTGAAAAGCAAGAAATAAAAGTGTTTTTTCCTCTTAATTTTGGTTTAATTTACTCTTGAAATAGAACACTTTCAGAGACCCTGTGGAAGTACGTCTAGTATACTTATTCCCAATTTAAAACTATTAACCTTTAATGTGTACAAAACTGTTAAATGTAAGAAAAAATAAATAACACACCAAGATGAACAAAATACGTTATTATAATTAGCTCAAGAAAACTTAAAATGTCATCAATATAAAAATCTCAGGCAAGTATATGTTCTTCCAGGCACTTATGTTGAAAACTAAACATTATGTCTACAGAAGGAAAGAACATTTAACAAAAACTATTAAAAGTGTTACATTACTATACACTTTTCTTTCATTACAACAGCTAGGATCGAGCTATAGTGTCTGAAATTTGTTTTTAACTATGTGTTTAGTTTGGAAAGTCCAAACAGTAGAGTAAAAAATCTAAAAAGGTGCTAAAACATTGTATTTACGTAGATGGATCTCCTGCCTCTTACTTCAATTTATTATGTTTTTTTTTAATGGTTTAAATTATAACAGTTTAATAGAAACAAGTAAGACTGTACCCTGGTTCTTAGAATACTGTTTTTTCACTTCACTCGAATCTGGCTTGCCCATCAGGTCTTTTCCAATCTCAAGCATGAGTTTGAATTCTTCAAA
>NW_013666424.1:105701-108677 GCF_000517525.1 Limulus polyphemus
CGAATCTGGCTTGCCCATCAGGTCTTTTCCAATCTCAAGCATGAGTTTGAATTCTTCAAAATTAATACCACCTTTAGCAAAGACAAAGAAAGCTTCTATGATGACAACTATTTCCATGTGTATAAATCTTTTGGGTATTACATAATTGTATCCAGCCCCATAGAAAACCAATGAACATTTTAAAATAAACATTCATAGACGATATTATAAATATATAACTACTGTATTATATATATATGATCCCCAACTAAATAATTATTTCATATCAGGAAATACATTATTTGCATCAATATATATATATATATATATATGCAGGTATTTTTACATAATACAAACGTTTACAATAATTCAGACTGTACCTGTTTCTTTAATTTCTCTTTCAATGTGGTCAAGCTTTTCACTGGTGCTATTGAAGGATTTATGCGAGGTAAAAGATTCTGCAGAAACTTGTTGAATATCTGGGTCATTTTCTATAGACACCTGGTCAGAAGCATTATTTGTATTATCTTGTGTAGCAGAATCAGAATGAATTCTCTTTTTCTTCTTTGTCTTGGTTCTTTTTCCTTTGATAACATTTTCTTGATTCATTTCTTCTTTTTTACACATTGTATCTGTTCCTTTCCCAGTCTGTAACGATGAATGGTTTACATCATCTTCGTCATCTTGTTTTGTTTCTGTCTCGGGTGGTTCTTTTCTACTTGAAGACTTCTCTTTCTCCATGGCTTGAGCAGTGAGTTCTTTTTCCTTCTGGAACTTCTTTTCTGCTTTTTTCAACAGCTTTGTGAAAAATAAATGAACGTTCAAATAACAAATATGAGTGGAAAGATTAACGTAAATTACATAAAACTAGTTTTTTTACAGAAAGCCTTTGAAATAAGCTAAATATAAACACCGTTTTACAGAGCTGTTGACAATTGTAACAACGGTTTTGGCACTGGAACAACAAACTAGGAGTAAGTGCAAGTTTCTGAACTGCAAACACTACTACAATTAACAAATCAATTACCTGTTTTTTTCACGCTTTCATCTATTTTAATTATACATGTTATTTTACACGTTGTACGAAGACTAGATATCAGACTCGATAAAAGCTTATTAATGTGCCACAGAATATGAATTGCAGAACAAGGTGATTATTGGAACATCAAAGTTAAAAACTTCAGGCTGATGGAAAGGTTGATAAACGTCACCAATTTGTACGTATTTAAACCTTGGGTCCAGATGATAAATACGATTAAGCAAAAACAAGTACATAATTTCGAGATATTTTCTAGAACCATAGAAAACATAATAATATCACTAGTTATATTTCTGAAAAAAAACTCTCAAAATGACTTTGGTCAATATACATTTTAAACTTAAAATTGTTTCGCAAGAAAAATATAAAAGTAAGTGTTAATAAAAAGAGAGGTACACTTGTGAAATTTGGCATTTATATTTAGCCTAGCATTAATTTCATACGTTTTTATGAGGATGGTGAGAAAGTGTGTGTGTGTTGTTTTTTTTTTGCCATGCTAGTTTAGCGAATAATGTTCCATACTCGGCATCTAATGGCACTTTAACTTGGCATTTATATAATAAAACTTAGAAGGCTTCAAAACTCAAACATCAATACAACTGCTTATACATTTAAAACTTAATCTTTGGACCAATTCAGTTCCTCTAGCAAATTTCAATGAAATTATTTCAGCCAGTTACTCACAACTTGTAACATCAAGACACCTGGAAGATCCATGGACAACTCTGTTTGATATATAAGTATGCAGCTAACAGTTAAGCATTATGTAAAAATAAGTTATTAAAATCATACATAAACATCAAAAGCATTTTAGATATCAAATCAAACTATATATGTTATTTTTTTTCTTCGATAAACATTGTCTGAATTTTGTAAATATTTACTTCATTGGGTCAACTCTGTATAAGTATATCGATTGCATTACAAGGAAAAAAAAATTGTATTAATTGTACTTCATCATGCTAATTTACACAAATTTTGCTCCAGTTCGCACCAACACGATGAAATAAGCACTTAAACTGCACATTGATAATGTACAAGTAAGATACATTATTCTGAAAGTAAATTCTGAAGTAACTGAAAACACTTGAATGTTGATTGGTTTTAAACGTACTAAAATAAACTGTTGAGAAATACGAGTAAAAGAAATAAGACAGGAAACATACTTTTAATCTCCAGGCTCTCTCCTTCTCTTCGGTAGTTTCTGTGTGACGTGACTGTAAGGTCAACATGATTTTTAGTAATGTGGTACAAGAATCATGTTTATACATTAATAAAACTTACTGTATTATTATAAGTCAGGTTAGTGAAATTTTATTACATATAATGTAAAAAAAATAGTGGCATAGTTAAAAGATCTAAACATTTATAAATATAAGTTCAAGATTTGAAAAATATTGCTTAGAATTACTTGATATGTTTTATTTACCAATTATATACAATATGTGCCTAGTTTGTCACACTTTGTTTATTTTCTCTATTGTCGGATTTTCTATATTCCTCTTACGGAATTGTTTTGGCTAGTATGACACATTTTACCTATTAGATAAACTGTTTGGTTGGTATGACACATTTTACCTATTAGATGTACTGTTTGGCTGGTATGACACATTTTACCTATTAGATGTACTGTTTGGCTAACAGTGCATCTAATAGGTAAAATGTGTCATACCAGCCAAACAGTGCATCTAATAGGTAAAATGTGTCATACCAATGCTGTTATGACACATTTTACCTAATAGATGCACTGTTTGGCTGGTATGACACATTTTACCTAATAGATGCACTGTTTGGTTGGTATGACACATTTTACCTATTAGATGCACTGTTTCACTGGTATGACACATTTTACCTATTAGATGCACTGTATGGCTGGTATGACACATTTTACCTATTAGATGCACTGTTTGGCTGGTATGACACATTTTACCTATTAGATGCACTGTATGGCTGGTATG
>NW_013666424.1:109552-110327 GCF_000517525.1 Limulus polyphemus
AGATTCGGTCTCACTGATTTGCGACATGTTACCTATTACTTGTACTATTTGGTTGGTTTGCCACATCATACCTATTACTTGTACTATTCGGTTGGTTTGCTACATCATACCTATTACTTGTACTATTCGGTTGGTTTGCCACATCATACCTATAACTGGTACTGTTTGGTTGGTTTGCCACATCATACCTATTACTTGTACTGTTTGGTTGGTTTGCCACATCACACCTATTACTTGTACTATTTGGTTGGTTTGCCACATCATACCTATTACGTGTACTATTCGGTTGGTTTACCACATCATACCTATAACTGGTACTGTTTGGTTGGTTTGCCACATCATACCTATTACTTGTACTGTTTGGTTGGTTTGCCACATCATACCTATTACTTGTACTATTTGGTTGGTTTGCCACATCATACCTATTACTTGTACTATTCGGTTGGTTTACCACATCATACCTATAACTGGTACTGTTTGCTTGGTTTGCCACATCATACCTATTACTTGTACTGTTTGGTTGGTTTGCCACATCATACCTATTACTTGTACTATTCGGTTGGTTTACCACATCATACCTATAACTGGTACTGTTTGGTTGGTTTGCCACATCATACCTATTACGTGTACTATTCGGTTGGTTTACCACATCATACCTATTACTTGTACTATTCGGTTGGTTTACCACATCATACCTAAGCTCTTAAAATTATTTTGCATTTCTGGTGCAGTATTTCACTTCATTAAGGCTACTTATAACTTATTTCAACTAGTA
>NW_013666424.1:110337-112180 GCF_000517525.1 Limulus polyphemus
ACTGATTTGCGACATGTTACCTATTACTTGTACTATTTGGTTGGTTTGCCACATCATACCTATTACTTGTACTGTTTGGTTGGTTTGCCACATCATACTTATTACTTGTACTATTTGGTTGGTTTGCCACATCATACCTATTACTTGTACTATTTGGTCGGTTTGCCACATCATACCTATTACGTGTACTATTCGGTTGGTTTACCACATCATACCTAAGCTCTTAAAATTATTTTGCATTTCTGGTGCAGTATTTCACTTCATCTGTTTATAGCATCTACACCCATTTCCTCTCACTTCATCTTCATCAAATCATGTGTCTGATGATCCACCATGTAATCGGAAATGCAGATGACCACTCATTCATTTCATGTTTGTATATGATCTTTTCAGTTTATGATGTTTCATTTAAATGCTAAAGATTAGAGCATTGAAAAATTAATGATGTACACTCCATTTGCTCTAACACTTTTTCAAGAAAAGTTGACCAATTTGTCATGTGGAAGAATATATTATTATCCACGTGGTTGAAGTCCGGTCCCAATGCATCAGGATATGGAACGCAGGCACGTAAAACGTCCCTTTAGCATGTGGCATTAATGCCACTATTCTGTATGATGTACAACAATGTTTATTTCAAATTTCCATCACCAATTATAGATGTCACATTCTTGTATGAAAAAGAAATTGGATTTGTTTTCATTGTTCCAAATTCTTTCTAAGTGAGTACAAGCTCGTTACCTGCACGGTGAAGAATGATACATTAGTAAAACTAAAACTGCCTTCATATGTCATTGACTTACTGGATATATTATTGGCAACGCTGCAGGTGAGTGGTATTGTGCCATGCTGTAAGGAACTTGCATTTCATTGTGTCTAGCCTACAGTTCAGCCAAATGATGCATCCAGCTGCAGCTACGAGCATCTAGTTCAATCTCAGAGCAGGTACCCTATGACAGATTGTAACCATTTTGTGCAGTGTACACACATACATAAAAATATATTGGGCTGTAGATATAAATATTTGTTAACGATAAAATTTAGTAAATAGGTAAATTTTTAATCAAATAAAGTTTGTTACCTGAAACACTACTGCACCCTGTATTAAGTCATGTGGGCTTCGATATTGTATTAGTAAGCTGTGTTTTTATATTTATATTCAAATGACCTACATTTCACTGACAAAGCTCTTAAAAAAGTGTAAAATACAATTCAAAACTAGTTTAATGACAGTTAACATATGCGAAAAACAGCTAATACAGCATTAATACTGGAATGTATTAATGTGTCAATGCACAGTGTTAAATCATACAAAAGTATATCACAATTAAATTTAATGTGTAAATTGATGATTTATGCTAAAAATGTGTTGCTCATATTCGTTTATTACTTCATGAAAGATAAATATTGTACAAGTCTTTTACAAACAAATAGAAAAATCTGAAGTTACAGTAAGATAGAAAATACATAAATATTAAGCATGTTGTACTCAAAATGTGACATTAGCAGTCATGTGTAGTTTATTGGTTACCCATAATTAACCCTTTCATTGAGGCTGGGATGTATATCTCCTAGTGCCCTGGTAAATATACGTCCCAGCCACAATGAAGGGGTTAAGGCTACTTATAACTTATTTCAACTAGTAGTGTGTAAATATTTAGTAGTTCTTCCTGTAAAAGTTATTACATAACATGCATCAGTAGTTCCCAAATTAAGGAGCATGCCAAGGGAGGCACTTTGTGTGTCCCAGTGTTTCTTAAAGAAAAAGCATGTAATTAAAAAAATATCACAAATAACTCACTTCCCTTGTCAGGGGGGTATCCCTTAGCAACCATGACATTAC
>NW_013666424.1:112190-120623 GCF_000517525.1 Limulus polyphemus
AACCACAATACACTATGATAGCCTGAATTTTAAAGGTCTCCAATCTCAAAACTGTAAAATATGGAGAAGTGCATAAAGGGAAGCACACAATGACATAGTCTGAGAACCACATTACACTAGGATAGCCTGAATTTTAAAGGTCTCCAATCTCAAAACTGTAAAATATGGAGAAGTGCATAAAGGGAAGCTCACAATGACAAAGTCTGAGAACCACATTACACTAGGATAGCCTGAATTTTAAAGGTCTACCAATCTCAAAACCGTAAAATATGGAGAAGTGCATAAAGGGAAGCTCACAATGACAAAGTCTGAGAACCACATTACACTAGGATAGCCTGAATTTTAAAGGTCTCCAATCTCAAAACCGTAAAATATGGAGAAGTGCATAAAGGGAAGCACACAATGACATAGTCTGAGAACCACATTACACTAGGATAGCCTGAATTTTAAAGGTCTCCAATCTCAAAACCGTAAAATATGGTGAAGTGCATAAAGGGAAGCTCACAATGACAAAGTCTGAGAACCACATCTCCTCTTACAAAACTCAATTATACCTTCAGAAAACAGTATGCAAAAAATTTGACTAAACACTGAAATAAAACTGGTAAAAATATTGCTTACTCATCATGGGCTCAATATGGCTTTCCCTGCAACAAGAATGCATTAGCAGAATTTCGGTAAAGCCTTTACAACTGTAGGCTAGAGTCAAAAGTGGATTTTTTAATATCGTCTTATGTTGAGGATTCGGTACACTTGCTACATACATTAAAAATGTTCATGCTTTATACACCGCGTAACATAAATTCACACCTTAGATCTACTTTTACTTCTGTGAGGTCTAATTTCCTCTTCCTCATAGACTGACTGAGCCTGTTCAAAACCAAAGAAAAACTTGGCGGCAGCATCAATTTTCTCTTGTTTCTCTTCTTCAATTAAATGTTTGAATGCTGTATAAAGAAAAAGAAAAATCCACCATGCACATTACTTAGGGAAGTTCTGCTTTTATAGAAATAAATGGTTGTATTATGTAGTTTAACCATTCATTTTTGTTGTGAAAAAAAAATTACTATTAATTACTGGTAAATTTAAAAGTGCAAGAACAGATTTGTCTATAACCTCATTGTTTTCAAGGATAATTGTTATTTTTTTACAATCTTTTGTTTGTTTCCATTGCATGTTGGATTCATTACATAAATAATATATCAATCTCCACAGTAAGGTAAAGCATTGTACATGAATACAAAACATTCTGGTTGAATTACAGGTAAGGCTTTATGAAAGTCTTGTAGTTACTAATCAGAGGCAAACATTAAGCAAAAGTAACTTGGTTTATCTTCTTTGTTATGATATTTAAATTGTTTCAAAGTTAAAAAAAGTCAACCATTCATCTTTAAAATAAATCATCTGAACCATACATATATCAAACAGGCTTGAGCTACAGCAAGACACCACTGAATGTTTGAATAATTGTTTTCTTTATGCTATAAACAATCAAGTTTCTTAGCACCATCTGGTGGCAGAAGATAATATTAAATTCAACTTGTTCCATAATTTTATCTTTTTTTTTTCTTTAATTGGACAAGAAGTATGAGATATCATTTACAATACGTAAATCTTGATGTAAATTGTTGATCAATAAGATAGTGTCTTCCGAAATAATGGTTTTCTTTACTTACCTTTATCAAATTTATACCAGAATAGTATACATGATCATTTGGTAGGTTACAATGTCCCTAACATAGCCATATATCACATAGCAGTGGTTAAAGTGAAGAAAGGCCAAAAGGAGTTAAAATAACATTATAGGATTACTGAAAGATTTTGACAAGGATCATAAGATTATACAAAAACTGGCTTTCACCAGGCAACATTGAAATTATGGCTAACTGTCCACAACCAGGTAGATCTGGGAGTTTGATGAACCCTTCACCTCATCACATAAAGTCAACTAACCCTTTATGATTCTCACTATGATTTTTTAAAGTTTTTCTAAGAAGAATAGCTTAGTGGGTTAGGTTCACCCCCTCCCTAACTCTAAATTTCCACTTTAACAATTTGTGAAAATGAATTCTAAATGTATGAACTAAATAAAACTTGATGAGTAAACTGAAATGGATGGCATCTTTCGTCTTCGGACAGAAGACTTTCGAAATGACATCATCTACACTTGCATTTTTCACAACAGGCAATTGCCATCCATTCCAGTATACTCATCATGAATACTCTGCCTAAACAATCTACCAAAGAATAAATAAAACTTATTTCAAATTCTTGTACTTACAAATTTCTGTATAGTTCCGATAGGTTTTTTTAAATTTTACCATTGAAGGTGAAAAAAAATGCAATAAAACAAAACATGAAATGTTGGAAGTATTAACAAACTTATTTTTTCAACATACCAGAAGTAACTGAAGAATTAGTGTTACTCTAGAATTTTAGGACTGAGATATAATTTACATTATCATTTAATATCATTTTAATCAAAATACTACAAAATGATATTGCCAAAATATAATGGAAGCCTTAGCAGTAGTGCTTAGTACTTGCAGTTCATTTCATCACTGTTAACCTTTTGAATGCGTGATTAAATTTCGGGTGGGTTCTTGAAAAGTGTTAGTTATCTTCTAACAAATGAAATTTACAATTTTTTCCAATATCAAAATCCACTAGTTGCGCTTTTGCTCAGTGATATACACACACGCGCAATACTAAGGCAGAATTTTCAAGGATGTGTGAGTATCCCGATTGTCGCACTATGGTGAAAAGTTTTTGTAACACCATGGGGTGAATCCACTTGTCGCACCAAATGGCTATAAATGTCAAGTCAGATAAATCTGATTATATCATTCAAAGGGTTAGAGTCTTCTGTAATCCTCTCAGGCAGACTCAACGAGGTCTTGAAGGTCAAGTTAACTTTTATGTTCTCCTATGCAGCCTTTAAACATTATTCAACAGGTTTCATCAACCTTATAAATTAAAATTTGATAACTGTGCTTGTTTCTGTATTGTTAAGCACAAAGCTACACAATGGGCTATCTGTGCTGTCTTCATCACAGGTATTGATACCCAGTTTTTGGCATTATAAGCCTAAATACTTACCCCTGAGCTACTAGTGGACTAATTCTAGAGAGATGCAAAAACTTTTCACGTAGCTATAGAGTTAAAAGTGTTTTGAAAGAAGAAAAAAAAATGACACATGGTTATATGAAAAGCATAAGAAATTTATACAGAAGAAGAATAAAAAAGTATATTCGTAAATGTGTTCCGTTTGTTAAAAAAATAATGAATGGAATTTTTAATAAAACGAAAAATTCATTTGACTTTTTTTTAAATGTATCACATTTTAAACTACTTTAGTTTCCCCTACATAAACATCAAAATTAGTAGAGATAACTTAATGAGCTAACAGCCTCAAAAAAACATCACATACCAACTGCACAGGGGCTATTGAGAAATTCAAAAAAGTCTTCTACACATGAATTTGAGTTGAAGGGATAATCTTGAATATTTGAATATTCTGGCTCTTCCTGATTTTTATAATATTTATTCCAAGGAGACGAAGATTTCTTTAAAACTCTATCTGCACTACGATATCTTTTCTCTTTATTATTAGTCCTTCCATCCAATAAGACGTCTGAATGTTCGTGCGAAAAAGTACAATCAACACACTTTCTACGAGAGTTGTAAGTTGGTGCATGTGTAAAAGATCTATATCCACATATACTACAGTGATGTTCAAAAGAAAATGACTGATCAACCGAGGAATTAGTAAGAAATGTTTCTTCCCAATTGTACAAAATATATTCTTCCGTTCTTTCCTTGAATGTTTTACTCAGTAAAGTTTTATGTATATCCTTCACCCACAGCATGCTGCACAGCTTTTCTTGCCAAAATCTCGCTATATATCTTTGAAATGGTTTTGGTATATAACCAGGAAGTTTCCACTCTTGAGGTATGGTCCATAAGTTACTAGAGTCCATGGAAACATTACTTTCATCTGTTATTTCTGGACTATCCAACCATCGTCGAAGAACTTCACACACGGCGCCAGCAAACCTACTATACAGTTGAAACGCAAACAATATCTATAACATAAAACCAAGTTTTTATCAGTTAATTATCATTTAAGCGTTCTTTATAAACAAACACATTCTTAAAGTAGAAACCTAAAAATGTATTAACATTTCTTCTGTAATGAGCTCATTACTACAGAACACCATTATTTCCTCTTGTACTTTGTATTTTTATTTTATACTCAAGTCAGTACTTATTAAAAAATAAAATATTTTTGCATAACATTAAGTAGAATAAAGTTTCTCAACATGATCTCAATTTTCTTTTAAAATATAAGTGCTACATTGTAGTGTTTTATACTTTTGTTTACTATATAATTGATTTGTTTATTAAGAAGTAAAACTACTTTAAATTTACTTGACACATCATGATATTGGTTGCATAACTCCGTATGAGTCGTACGTTGTGTTTGCAATTACATTGTTGTCTAGGCTTTACTAATATTGTTGACGTCACATTATTTAAATCTTCAGTATTTTTCTCTATACCTTAACTGAGTATAGGAACTACTGACAATCAGCTACTATTTTAAAAACCGCACTTCTTCATATGGAATTGGAACCAAGACCTCTGTTTACAGTAAAACATATAATATATATATATTTATAGAAGAAAACACTACAAGTATCTGAAATATCTAAATGAAGATATGTTGAAATCTTCACCTAAGCTTAAAGAAATACGGACTCCAAAATCATTTTAATATAAATTACTCTATCTGTGTAACAATTTGAAATATATCCAAGAGTTTAATGTCATCTGTACGTTTCATTAGTTTACTAATTATAAACCTATCAATAACATTAATGTAAATAATAAAAAACAAAGACCAAAACACTGACCCCCAAGGTACTCCAATGGTAACAAGGGTCCAATTTGACTGGTTTGTTTGTTTGTTTTGAATTTCGTGCAAAGCTACATGAGGGTTATCTGCGATAGCCGTCCCTAATTTAGCAGTGTAAGACTAGAGGGAAGGCAGCTAGTCATTACCACCCACTGCCAACTCTTGGGCTACTCTTTTACCAACGAATAGTGGGATTGACTGTCACATTATAATGCCCCCATGGCTGAAAGGGCGAGCATGTTTGGTGTGATGGGGATTTGAACCCGCGACCCGCAGATTGCGAGTTGAGCGCTCTAACCACCTGGCCATGCTGGACCCAATATGCTGTTTACCATCTACCTACTTAATATAAACATTCTGAATAAGTATATCTGATTTGATTCCTATATAATACCATACGTATACAATCTTGTCTAACGGAACTAATCGTTTTATGTAACGTGAGAAAACACTAACAATGATTTAAATGATGACTGAAAGTATTAAAAAAACAAACAAATTGCTCAAAACAGGAAAGTCAGCAGTAACTCAAAAGGAATTTCTGAAGCAAATCACATAGCCCTTCTTAGTGAAAATATTAAATTTAACTTTAACAAAACTAGTTTGACACTGCACATAACTTGTAGCCAAATTTCTTTAAATTTAAAAGATCAATTATGACAGTTGTGAAGAATGGTTTTATATCATCTTTGTTTATATCTTTCTATTGCATTATTTTAAATTTTTTATGCTTTATGCCGTAAATATTCTTTGTATCCTAATGTCAACAAAGGGTAATTAAAGCACAGTTTAAAAAAATTCCACAAGATTTGATCTTTATAAACAAAATGTTTTAAAGTAACTGGAATAACTTGCCATGGCTTGAAGAATAATAATAACAAAACTATTTTTAATGAACACTGACCTTCCAAATTGGTGGTTTCAATCTATCACTACAAGGTTTTCCAAATATATTTCGAAATGAGTCCCTACAGATAAAAACATAAATTATTAAATCTAAATTTAACAGAATATCAATATTAATGAGCAACCATTGCAAAATATTTATAATGCAAAAATACATTGGAAAGTTTTCTGGATTATTATTATTTTTTATTCCTTAATTCTACACCTGCTGCTCAGAATCAGATGACCTACTTAAAACAAAATAACATTTTTAAGAACTTGGCATAAAAATCAAAGAACAGAAATATTCAATCAAGTATGAATATAAGGAAATGTTGGAATGTTGCTGTATGTAACACAAAATAATTCTTTTGACCTAAATTTAATATTTTTGAAATAAACTGTGTCTAAGAATGTTAATCTCAAAATGTTAAAACAGTTATAATTAATCACTGTTCAACCTGCTTTTACCTTTCAATTAAACTACAGGAAATATTTAAAATAGAGATTAATTTGCTTATTTACTGTTAAGTACAAAGCTATGCAAAGGGCTAACTGTATTCTGATAGTACTGAAACCCAATTTTTAGCATTATAAGCCCATATACTTACTGTCAAGAAAGACAAAAGGCCATGAATGATGACAGAATATTGTAATGATGTTGTATTACATGTATGTTTAGTAGTGTTGTTTCATTTCTTACATCTATACATATGTATTGTTAAAAGTGTATGATTCAAGCCCTAAAAACAAGACAGTCATTTACTTGTTACATTTGAAATTCTCCCTTTGTTGATCTATAAACAAGGTAGAAAAAAACATTCTCGTTAAACCTGCAAAAAAAGTAAAGAAAAGCCACCCTCAGGTGAGGTGAAATGAATCTTGGATATCACAGGTGGAGTATCCACAAAGTGACAAAATACTATATTAAACCATGTTAACAAACTGAGCATTTCTGTAAAAGATGATGCTAAGGAAGAATAATACATGATCCCATCCCTTCAGATATTTTGTTATTACATTCTGTAAAAACAATTATAGCTTACCTTGTTTCTCTTGCGTAAAAAGGATCATTCACTGAAAAAAATATTGTAACACACATTAATACATTAAAAATTAAAAACACAATCATAATAAAAACTTTCTATTGCTTATCTAGTTTGAACAAAAATATTAAATCATTTTCCAATCAACAAACTGCATGCACCTCTCCCCACCTCAAACATTTAACTACTCTCTTCCATTTTCTTTTTTTAACTCAGACACAAAATGTAGCACATATTACTATCATGAAACTCTATAGTTAAAGTCTATAGTTATATGAAGAAAATCATCATATTAGAATATATATTCTAAACAAGCAGTCAATTAAAACGACATGGTTTTTTTTTTTTGGCTTTCAAAAAGTATCACACTTATAACCATGGCATAACAAAATTACTAGAAAAATGTTTCATCACATTTGTTATGGTTAAAGAACTTTCACACTTCATTACCTTAATTAGGTCATTTTTACCACAGTACTTATTTCCATTGCTTATTCACATTTTAATTAATTTTGAAATATTTCAATTAAGAAAAACTTTTTAATATTTTTCAAAAGGAATATTTTTGTAGCTCTAATAATTGTATGTTGGAAAAAAAACAAACAACATAAAATACAAACTGATTTTTAGATGGTTAACTTGTAAGAACTGGCCAAACTATGATTGTTTTCCAGAAAATTTATATTTTATTCTAAGAATAAATTCAAATACATAATTGCCACCATGACCTATATGTATATTTCTCAAGATACTGACTTTATAATAATTTTGTTGACTTCCCTCTTCCTCCTTTCAGGTAAATAGTTGACTTTTCTGGGAAACGTGTAATGCACTTTACAAAACACATTAGATTATCATGTAAGTAAGTTTGCATATCATGGTATAGTCAACTATTAATCACTGGGGGAAAGTGGGAATGTAGAAAAATCAACAAGAACAATAGGAAAGTCTATATATTATATACAACCAGAAGAACAGTTAAAAGTTATATTAAAGTAAGATCTTTACTCGACATTGTGCTTGGTTAATTAAACTATAAAATAATTTGGATCCTATATTTTTGCACACACTATATGAAATTCTGTATATTGATTAAGCTGTAAAACTGAGAAAAAATAATTAACATCATGACACAGCTACATTGGATATCTTACTCCTGACTATAAAATGATAAAAACCCTATAACCCGAGCACTTTTTAAAAGTGTCACTTTCATCTGCATCGAAACAGGATTGAAAACTAAAGCCGATAGAGAAATAAAAGAAGCTTATTGGATTGCTAATCTAAACACTGTTCAACCTTGTGGAATCAATCTAGATCCTGGAATCAATGATCTCTGATCACTGGATTTCATGTCTGTCAGAAAAATAATTTATATTTTTTGCTTATTTCTCTCATGTAGGTTGAACCCTAACTTTCCTAAAACTTAATATTTATTTAAGATAATTTTCCATACCTGTTTGTGTAAATTGATTAGCTTAACATCTCTTTTTCAATCAGTGTCCTGGTGTCATCTTTATTTTACTTAAACACTTAAGTACAGTTCTATGTATATATATATATATATATATATATATATATATG
>NW_013666424.1:121438-125632 GCF_000517525.1 Limulus polyphemus
TATATAACCTCTGAAATAATTTTTATATTGAAACAATTTCAATGCATTGTATGCAAATTTACTGTCTGGTAGAATTTGAAAAAAATAATGTACCATACTGGTTCCTGAGCTTAAGACATGCTGTGCATGGCTATGTTTAAGCTCTGTTGCTTATATTTAATCACATAAACCCAATCTATCTTTAAGTCTAATGTGTTATATACATACCTGATGAAGAATTAGAAATTAACAAAAATATACACACCTAACGAAGAATTAGAAATTAACAAAAAATATACATACCTAATGAAGAATTAGAAATTTTTGGCAATAGATGTTGATGTCTTGCCACCATTATTATATCAAACATTATGTTCTTTGCATTACTAGTACGTCCTACATTGTACAAAAAAATTGAATGTTTTAGTCCCTTAGGAACTAAAAGTATGATATATATATATATGAGGGATCTAAGACACTTATTTACAAAAGGACCAAAATAAACATTATGCTAAAAAAAATTAACTATTAAAAAAGTTATGAAATATTTCTACTTATAAAATCATAATTTTATATTGACATATTAGATATGTAGTAATAATTTTAAAGCCTATATCATGAACACCCAATAATTGAAATTTTAAGGTGCCTAAGCTCTATAAGTCTGGCCCAAAATATCATTAACAGTGAGGGTACCCAAGTGGTGATACAATTCATTCTAATCATTATAAGCAGAAACATAAAAAAAAAAGTATATTTAATTAGCTATACTCATTACCAAATTGATTTTTAGTTATGTTCTAAGTACACAGTTTACTCTCATCAGAATTTATTATTATTTACTTCGGACGAAAGACAGCATTTCTCAACCTTTCCAACACCTATTTAATTAGCTATACTCATTACCAAATTGATTTTTAGTTATGTTCTAAGTACACAGTTTACTCTCATCAAAATTTATTATTATTTACTTCGGACGAAAGACAGCATTTCTCAACCTTTCCAACACCAAGGACTGCCTCACTGCCTCATTAAACTGTCACAGACCACTAAAATACAAATACAACAAAAACCCATTATAATTTACATACGAATATTCTGTCATTCAAAATTTGTAGTGCATACTGGAGAGATTTATACATTTTGATAAGAAGTTTAGAAAAAACGACCTTTATACTCCAGGTACATATAGAAAAGAATTGTTTTATTTTAACCAATGTTTTCATCAGGGTTAATATACACAATAGTTTTGTATATTAACCCTGATAAAGCCACAAAGATGAAACGGTTGTTAAAATAAAAAAATTATTTTATATATATATATATCTGGAGTATAAAGGTCGTTTTTTTCTAAACTTTTTATCAGAATATTCTGTCAGTTTTTGTTTATTTGTTTTCATGAAATCCCACGGGCCAGCAAGATGGTTTTAATGGACTTGCACAAGTCCATGGATCAGTGGATGAGAAATTTATTTCATGATTGATGAGTTATATCAGTCCGGCCAGGTTCACCACATACACAAGTAATATCACCTAATGAAGCTCTACAAGTGCTTTGGAAGAAATGTCCATCTGATGTAGCAACAGTGGACAATACAAACCTGATAAAGGAGTAATATCCTAGCAGTTTTACAAAATTTTCAAAAGAAATGTTCTTTACGGACGTCTGTAAATTTTGCTTTGCTGTAAATAAATACAAGTTAGTTGTTTTCTATCTTATTATGAATTATTTTTGTGACAATAAATACGTTATTTAAATAGTCTATTTACAATATTAACGAGAAAGAACAAAAATAAATATGTCCACTTCTAATATTGATTTTGTCTTTTATTCCATATTCTAGGTAAGGTCACTCAGCTTTGATTTATTACACCACTAAATGTAGTTGAAGTTGTTTTCCTTTAAATACCCTACTGCTCTTTCCAACTACAAGAGGACTGTTAATCTCTAAGCATTTATTTTACCTTTAAACTAACTGATATCAAAGCATTATAGTGAAGAACAGTTCTCAGAAGAAAACAAAATGGATTCTGTTTGGAAATACAGATATCTATATTGTACTTGTTAACTACGTGCTCTACGAACAATATGTACATGCCACACCTCATCATAACCAAAAACAATTCTTTCACTTTAATAAAATATTTTAATTTAAAAAGAAACGTAGAATATTTACCTTCAATAAAGTTTTTATGGAGTCGAATGTATCCTTCATCCAGACATCTCAAGAAATCTTCTCTACAAAAAGGAAATTTCTCCTGAAACAATGTCAAAATGTTCTAGGATGAGTACATACTGAATCCAGATTCAACATTAAAAGTGTCTGGGAGAAGTAATTCATGTGATTAATACAAAAAACGTGTTTGACAAGACAGGTAAATATTTAACACACCAATAATGAGACAACATTTGCCAAATGTCTCAACCTGAGTATTTTCAACAATGCTACCGTTATCTTTTTTTCACAGCAAGGAAATAACTGTTCCCTGGAGCTAAATATAATGTCATTATATTTAATCACAAATACTGTATATCATATTGACAAGTAACAAGTTTTTATTTTTTTTTAACATATGTATGAAACAGTGACTAATAAACACATTTCACAAAGCAATTATAGTGGCACGTGTAAGATATCAGTGACTGTTATGGGAAAATTTTTACAACTGGGTCATTACTCATGTGGTAATACTATGTACAATACAAAGATATCATATTATGTTTCAGCTCCATAAACAAAAAGTTATAACGTGGTATACAATCTGCAGCCAGTTTTAAGGGGGTATATGTAGCTTATTACTTCCTGTTTCAAGTACAACATGTTTTGGTATAAGAACTCTATATATATATACATGTTATACAAAGTTGGTCGTAGATTATTTATACAGTAAAACATGATTTTTACAGACTAGTTTTTAATTAGTCTCAGTCCTAATATTGCATTTGTTTTTGTGACTTTTATTCACGATTAGTCCTAGCTCGATGATAAATTACTAAGTACTTATTTCTGTTTTCCAATAAATAAAGTGACAGAGACACAGTTAGTGTCATGAATGTACACTTTAAAATAGAGGGTGCAATAAGTATAAAGTTAATTAATAATGAAACCAAATGTTTATTTTTCAACCACTTATTAATAAAAACAGTGTATTCATTAAAATGTACTACTTAATTACTTACAACTAATACCTTAATTAATGTGTAACGTGAATATAACATCACCCACAATCTTCACTTTCATTAAAAATTAATTACGTTTTAATAAGTTGAAATTAAAGGTAGGTATCCAAAGTTTCTGCTCTGACCTGTACACATTTTATGTTATCATTCTGTTCATATATTCAGGTCAAGAACAGAGTAGCAGAAATTATAACCAAATACGTTTTCTGGAAAATTTACAACTGTTTTAATTTCATGTGTAGCTCCAGCAAAGAATAACAGGATATAAAAGTTTTGTATTAGTACAATTTAGCTATAATAGTTTAAATCACAGAAATCACTACCTATTTTTTAATGTACATGACAGTAAAATAAGCACTTTTCATAGTATTTAGTATTAGTTGATTTTTTTCAATTTCTGTAGTGCATTAAACAGAATGAAAATGTCAACACATGGTTTAAAAGCCATATGTAACTGAATTGTTCATTACAAGTAAATTAAAAGTATTCTAAACATGTTAATAATAACATTAAACATTTTGATAAGGAGTATACTAATATCTGTAACTTAAACTAGAAATGTTAGAATAACTGATAAATACACAATTCAGGATGTGATGATGTAATGAAAGTACAATATCACTTTTTTTTTGTTTGGCCAATGGTTTTAAATTGTTACTTAACTATGGGAATTAACCAGAAATAAAATATGTTAGTAGTTTTTTCTTTTGCAAAATATCATTCATATACCCTCATTAGCTTTAATAGAAACATGGGAGTAATTTCAGATTTGTCAGTAAAATAACTCTCACAGAATAAATTTTACTGTTATTATTAACATTTTTTTTTGTTAATTTCTAATTCTTCATTAGGTATGTATATTTTTTGTTAATTTCTAATTCTTCGTTAGGTATGTATATTTTTTGTTAATTTCTAAATCTTCGTTAGGTATGTATATTTTTTGTTAATTTCTAATTATTCATTAGGTATGTATATTTTTTGTTAATTTCTAATTATTCATTAGGTATGTATATTTTTTGTTAATTTCTAATTAT
>NW_013666424.1:126456-135787 GCF_000517525.1 Limulus polyphemus
AATGTAATGCGTGTGAGTAGATAGTGAGTAATTGAACTGCAGTCACAAGTATTGTTGACGTTCGTTATAGAGCGATTGTTGAAAATAAATGTATCGTAAAGTTGTATTCAGAAAGAATAAACCAGTTTTATTAAGTAAGGACTTGTGTCGCTAAAGTTTCGTCGGAACGAAGTTACAGAAAATCAATTAACAAACGGAGACGTAACAATATTATACATTAGGCTTAAAGATAGATTGGGTTTATGTGATTAAATATAAGCAACAGAGCTTAAACATAGCCATGCACAGCATTTCTTAAGCTCAGGAACCAGTATGGTACATTCTTTTTTTCTAAATTCTACCAGACAGTAAATTTTCATTCAATGCATTAAAATTGTTTCAATATAAAAATCATTTTCATAGGTTATATATATCTATAACAGTGTACAATAATTTACTTACAAGTCACAGATTTATTCTTAATACTGAGGAACTACTTTCTATTCTTAATACTGTGGAACTACTTTCTATTCTTAATACTGAGGAACTATTTTCTATTCTTAATACTGAGGAACTACTTTCATTTGAACTTAAAGTTTATTACCTTTCATAGTTTAACTGTAATATACAGATGAGATCCCACTTATCAGGTCTGAAGGTTATACCAAGAATCAGGAGTATTTATGATAATATATAATTACATCTAATAGTAAATGTAATTTATCTTGTTTCTAAATACTTGTTATTACACACCCTGGAAGAGAAAAAGTCTTGCATGACAATCTGTTCATGACTGCCAACTTACATGTACTCGACTTTATCAGAAACAATTTTTATTAGAAAGATGCTTGAGTAACAGAAAAAATGACATCATCATCAGGCAGCATTAGATATAACTATATGACATATGCAGTTCACAACTTGAAAAATTACCATAAAATACAAGTGTTGCATACACTTCAAGTGTTAAAGAAGTAAAAAAAAAAATAAACATATCCTATAAATAGGGAAACACGTTAAGAATCTTACAACACGTACATAAAAGAGGAAGTACTGTACAGATTCAAATGAAACTAGGAAGAGACAGTGACCAGCTATGATGTCAGACTGTATTCAGTTTTGTTAGTTCTACCATTAATTTTAATGTCATTAGCAAACTTTACTAACTATGCCTCTATGAATATCATTAATGTAAATAAGAAAAAGCTCAAGAACTGACCCCTGTGGCACACCACTAGTAACAAGGGTCCACTTTGACTAGGCTCTATTAATAACAACCCTTTGCTTTCTTCCATCCAACTACCATAGAATCCAATTAACTACTAGTCTTTCCCAACACCTACTGGGATTATTTTTCTTTTAGTTGTCCTTCTTTATTTCTCTAATAACCTCATTAGATTTGTATAAAGGACAACATTAGATAGTGTTCCCCTTCTTTTATACAATTTTTGTTTCCTTAATGGATACCCTCAACTAGTGTAATTAATGAAAACACAGTTGAAGCTCATTTTTTGTTTTATTTTTTAATCAGGCCTACTACAGTAGAGCATTTCAAAATATTATTAGACAACCTATATTTTCAAATGTCTGAAAGACCTGAAGGAGATGACAAAGTATTTTTTTTTTCAATTTCTGACTTAAAACAGTAAAAAGAAAATGATACTTACATCATTCAATGCAGTATTTGTATATCCATATCTCCATGTGAAATCTTGGTAAGTTATTAGAAATCTTAACCAGAAGGTTGATCCCTGAAATTAAACACATAACATCTTCTGAAATTAATCACATCTTGAAAACACACACACACAAAAACAAATAGTTACCTATATCTGTATCAACAGAACACAATATGTATTTTGAATTTAAAGAACTAAAATCAAACTACATGCACAATCGTACGAGATTAAAAAGTACATGCTAAAAATAATTAGTTCCGCCATATCAAAAACATCAAAAGTTTAACATAATTTTGTCCTTTAAAGTTGTCTCTGGACACCCACCCTTCAGAAAACGTAAAGATTTAAAAAATCCACTTTTTTTTTCTTCAGAAAATTATTGATTTCATTTTTAAACTCCTGCAAAGTGCTGGCCTTCACCATTGCTTACAATAATTCAATCTATAAGACAATCACACTCTTAGAAAAACTGGATCTTAATTGGATCCTAGTTTGTATTTTCAGATGTTAAGTTTATGTTTTCTCATCCTATCGTCATTAGAATATAACAAAGAAATCAGTGGCCTTAATCCTATCAATTCTCCACATAATCTTGTAATCTTCAATTAGACCACCTCTTGTAACCTATAAGATAACCTTTTCAATACCAGAATCATTGTACAATCTCTCATCCGAATTCTTTCCAAAAAGTCAATATTCTGAACAATGTATTCCAGGTGAGGTATACAGTATAATTAGTTAACTATCTCTATTGACTTGTATTTAACATTTCTATAAATACATCCTAAAATTCTATTAGCTTTACTATTAGCAACGTAGCACTGTCTCAATGCTTCGATTGTTTATCAACCAATTAGATTTTTTTTTCAATTTTCTTGCAGATGTTCTGTGTGAAGTATGATATTCTCTTTAAATGAATATGTATATTTGTATAGTTTTGGTTTGAGGTTTAGATGTACACATTTTCAAATGTTCATGTGTATGTGTTAGAATTACACAATTCATAATTTTAAGAGACTTGCATGACTACAGAAATATACTACTTAGAGTGTATTTCTGGTGTGAAGAAAAACAAAAAAACTACTTGTTAAACAGGCAAAGTACAACAGTAAAAGCTGTCCCACAAATAAATCTTGTTGCCCCGGGTGTCAACAAGTATTAATTCTACACTCCTTACTATACCCCAAAATATTAACATTACAAAAAGAAGTGGTCATTTGATGAGAAGTTTCAAATTTTGATAAGTATTATGAGGCTTCTTTGATGCTGAAGTTGGCCACGACAACAAGTTGTTTTATGCATTAATGTATACTTACTCATTAAATATAATTCAAACGCAGACAAATTTTTCATATTTATTTGTGGTTTTTCTAAACTTTCAACTGTACTGTAAATAATAGGGAATCATTATCGAGTTAATTAAGAAGAGTGGCCTTCCTTGATAGAATGACTGATATGTAAACTTTCATTTATAATTCCTTTAACAATCATAGTTTAAAGTTGTGTGTAAAAGAATATAATAAAAAGAAACTAAAAATTAAGTTATTTTTTCACTGAATGTCTTTTATTCATTAATAGTGCTTTCCTCTTTGCTAACCAAACTTGATTCTCTCAAAATATATACCTAATATTGTCAACAGTTCTTAGAAATATATTTAAATATTTGTTTCTATAATAGACAACTGATATACTGCACCTGTTCCTGCCACATCCTTTTGAATGCATCCAAGTGTGTTCTAAAGAAGAAACTTCCATCTGGACTAATGTCTTGGCCAAAGAGGATACAGTCATCACTGGACAGTTTTATTAATCGCATTTTTTTCTACAAAAAATGAATTTTTATAACCTACTTTACATTTTAATTTCCATGCACTGTATCTACACCTATTTTATGTACTTATAATTTTCTATGCATATGAAACTACCTGAGTAACTAATATCTTTCTACAGCTTTACATCCTAAATTAGTTAACTAGAATCTTAATTTGATAAGAAGTATAAAGCAGAGTTAAATCATCAATCAAACAATTTTGTTTCTGAGTGAACAGCAAAATATAGGGGTTTATGGACTAACATGAAATATCATCCTTCCCATAATATACTTATATTTTCAAAAACCTAAAAACAAAACACAAATACTGTTAGAAAACATTACAAACCTAGTCATTACATATCACAAAATTGCATATGAAACTTGGCATATCAACCCAACTATATTCTATATTTTAATCAATCTTTACGAGTTAAAAATTGTTCAGTTCAATCATGAATATTTATAAGATCAAAATACTGATCTACATGTAAGACTAAATCAGTCACTAGTGTGTTGCTGCTTATTAATTTTTATGACATCCACTAGTTAGCAAATACATAAAAATATTACACCACATGTTTCAAAACAACACTTTAATTGGTGTTTTTTATGACCTTTGTAAACAACAGCCAGTTAAATCTTTCTTTATATTGTAATTATTTCAATCAATCTTAACAATTATAATGTTAATTTTTTATAAGTATTTTTAAAATTATAATTATACTTATGAAGGTTATTTTCATTGCCGATTAATGTTTGGATTTAAAACCAACCTAAGACCTCTAAACTTAATTTGATATAGTAAAAGTTTTATTAATCGACATCTGCCAGACCTGTGCTGCGACGGATAGGCGAAAATTCTGATTATGAAACTGAAAGCATTTCCCTTACGATATTTTACAGGAAAACTTTTGAAACTTAACATAACTAAGTCAATATAGGTAAAAATATTTTTCATAACCAACACTAAGTCAATAGACTGAAAGTCAGTGAATTTTAATTAAAAATAAAATATAGGGTGAACAAAAAGTGAAAAAAGACAATTCTTACCTCCGCCATAGTTAATGCTACTGATAATTATTAACAAAATTGTGACATATGATTGAATTACATAAGCTATGATAATGAATAGTAGGCCACGTGTCTAAAGTAAATAGAAAATAACACTGACGTACTAAATTAAACTTTAAAAAATACGTATATTTACATTATGCTTATAATATAGCCTGCCACATATAACATTGCGAGACAAACACTCGTTCTCGCATAGTCTTCAGGCCGACTTGCGGTTGCAAGTTTCAATATTATACATATTCTAAAGCATTTGACAGAGCCATTTTGTGCCATCATTACAGTTCACAATAGCATAACTGATTGTCAAAATTAAACTCTGAATATTTAGGTGTATTTTATGTTTTCAAAATGAATTGTTAAATATTAGAGACTTTGTAATGTTGTATGATTGAAAGTGTTTTTGTGATGACATTATAATATATAAGGTTTTTTTTTGTTTTTAATTATGCACAAAACTACAAAAGGGCTATCTGTGCTCTGCCCACCAGGAGTATCGAAACCTGGTTTCTAGCGTTGTAAATCCGCAGACATACCGCTATGCCACTGGGGGACACAATATATGAGGAAAAACATAATTATGAGAGAATGCAGTATTTGGTATTTTCGATTCGAACAGCACCTTATGCGACACATGAGCCAAAATGACTGTTTTAGCTCAAAGCTGTATAATAGGCTATCTGCGCTCTGTCCACCGTGAGGAATCGAGATTTGGATTTCAGTATTGTAAGTCTGTGAAATTACCGTTAACCCACCGATAGACTTGAATCAACAAGTCGGGAATCTAAAGGCCCAACAAAGTCATTCGTGTTTTTGAACTGCTGACCAAATATAGGGAAGCCAGTCAGTAGCATGTGTCACCTAGACATGTTCTGTTAACCGAATACCGGAGTTTGCAGTCACAATTATACAGTTCAAAAAGCTGAATGTGCGAAATATGAAAAGCAATCTATCGCGGCATAAACCTTAAATCCCCTGATGTACAGCCTTACTCGTTAAACATAAGACCAGACCCAGTACAGGAGAGGTCACCTTATTATCGATAACTTCTGACCAGAGACAAGGTAACTCTATTGATCAGAACTATAGTTTTGAATTATTGAGATCAATTCCACATAACAAACTAACTAAAAGTACATAATATCATAAAGAAAAGCTTGCTTTGGTTAAAAAGCCTTGTATTTCATCACATTTACTTAAGAAAGAGTTTGTTCTAAATGCCATGACACAGAAATTAGTTGAAAAACCAACAATAAAATACTTTTGAAATTAGTGACATAACATCATAGTTAGTTAGTTCCAAAGTGTCACTAGGACAGAGCACAGATAGCCCACTGTGTAGCTTTGTACTTAATTATAAACAAACTGTTTGCTTTTATCTCTTTCTCCTTGTCATCCCGACGTAAACGTCTTTGGGAATTTTATTACTCGTTGTCGCTCAGTTTCGTAAACTCTTTTCTTAAAATTTCTGAACGATAGTCTTGTAGTTTGTACGCTAGGGGTTTCTCTCTAATCTTATGTGAATCTTAAAGTATTGTTTGTTTTGAATTTCGCGCAAAGCTACACGAGGGCTATCTGCGCTAGCCGTCTCCAATTTAGCAGTGTAAGACTAGAGGGAAGGCAGCTAGTCATCACCACCCACCGCCAACTCTCGGGCTACTCTTTTACTAACGAATAGTGGGATTGACCGTCACATTATAACGCCCGCACGGCTGAAAGGGCGAGCATGTTTGGTGTGACGGGGATTCGAACCCGCGACCAGTAGATTGCGAGTCGAGCTCCCTAACCACTTGGTCAATCTTAAAGATTTCACTTGTCCATCCAGGCCGATAACTTCTTTAAATTGACGCTTCATTTTACTAATACGTACTGATTCGCCCATTTTCAACTGAAAGTTTAATTTGTGGGAGATTTTTCTGATATAATGTACGATTTCTACACCATATTGCGTGATTTGTTTTCAGGTTTGGCAATATTTTATTTTTGGACGTTAGATACAC
Organism: Limulus polyphemus; assembly: GCF_000517525.1. Classification (NCBI taxonomy): domain Eukaryota; kingdom Metazoa; phylum Arthropoda; class Merostomata; order Xiphosura; family Limulidae; genus Limulus; species Limulus polyphemus. The sequence goes on from NW_013666424.1 coordinate 132,999, forward strand.
TACCTTAATCTTCCTCTAATCTTAGTCCTTCATAAAATGCCCCTCCCAGTGGCTCAGCGGTAAGTCTGCAGGTTTACGACGCTAAAGTTCGGGTTTCAATATTCGTGAGGGGCAGAGCGCAGATAGCCCATTGTGTAAATTTGTGCTTAAAAACAACCAAACCTTCATAAAAACTCTATGCTGCCTTTAATTAGAATAAAGGAAGAATCTGTAACATGAAAATTAAAGTTTTGTTTGCGGATAAAACAAGTAATATGTTTTTCAGGTATTTTTAGTTTTCAAAAAACACTAGGGTTCTCTAGGTTTACTTTGTTAGTATCGTCAGGTGGATACAATTGAATGATGAAACATAACCGTTACGTTATGTAGTATCAAGAGCGATGCTGCATCGCTAGGCAACAATGTAAAAAGGAACTCATGTTTGAGTTCCTTTTTACATTGTTGCCTAGCGATGCAGCATCGCTCTTGATACTACCTTTAACAGTTATGTTTGAGTTCCTTTTTACATTATTGCCTAGCGATGCAGTATCGCTCTTGATACTACATTTAACAGTTATGTTTAGCTGTTAAAGGTAGTATCAAGAGCGATACTGCATCGCTAGGCAACAATGTAAAAACAAATCAAATACAAGTGTTAAATAGGGTATAAAGTTAAAATAAATATAATTTTACATCCGAATACTGGTTAATGCTAGGTTTTTGTTTTTCATAAAGAGAGCTTCTATCTATCCATATATCAATCTAAAAAAGCCGTATTTAAGACTATCCTATCGAGTCAGATTAAATGACTAAGCATTTTTCTATACTGGCACAAAACTAATTCAATTTTATCTTAATAAGCTGCAATTGGCTTCTGACAAATGAAATTAGGCTTACGCAAAGATTCTAATTATTTCTTTAACTACTCATTGGGAAACGATACATGTTTTTAGTTTAAGATAATTTTTTCTATAAGCAAAAATCTAAGGAAATGTGGAATTTTAGTGTTAATACTCGAGAGTTTCGTTAACGAAATAAATGTAAAAATAAGAATAACGGTTACAATATCCTTCCAGTCATGACGACTAATGCAGTGCTTTGTAGTGCCATCTATTGTTATTCTATGATACTACTTAGTATTATTTAACTTGTGCTGATGTATTTTAGCACATTGACCTGAATCAGTTTTTTTCTTCAAAACTACACAGGTTACTCCACCTTATAGATAAATACTTTTGTCTTCTTTTTGTTGAGAAATAAATCTGCCAACAACATTTTTCACTAATTCCCTGTATTTGCTTTTGTAGTAATATAATACTACCACTATAAAGGGCTCGATTCCTTAATTTTTGGGTTTTTACTTCTGAAGAACAAATAGTTGAAAATACAATAACCTCATTATTAAGCTAATCATCTAAAAGCTTTTTCTTTCTATATTTAACGTATTCTCTTTGTCCCCCGGTCGGACAGCGGTAAGTCTTCGGATTTACAATGTTAAAATCAGGGGTTCGATTCTCCTCGGTGTACACAGAAGATAACCCGATGAGACTTTGCTATAAGAAAACACACACATACTAATTATTTTTGGCCTGACATGGCCAGGTGGTTAGGGCACTCGACTCGCAATCTGAGAGTCACGGGTCCGAATCTCCTTTCAGCCGTAGAGGCATTATAATGTTACGCATAAAGCTACAAGAGGACTGTCTGCGCTAGCCGTTCCTAATTTAGCAGTGTAAGACTAGAGGGAAGGCAGCTAGTCATCAACACCCACCGCCAACTCTTGGGCTACTCTTTTACCAACGAATAGTGGGATTGACCGTCACATTATAACGCCCCCACGGCTGAACGGGCGAGCATATTTGGTGTGACAGATTACGAGTTGAGTGCCTTAACCACCTGGCCATGCCGGGCCTACTAAGTAATAGAAAAGTGTTTGCAATATTAAGACATTAAAATGCAAGAGACATGATACGTTTTCAGGTTCGCTACAGAATCAAACAAAAGCACTTGTGTACTCCGGTGGCTCAGCGGTAAGTCTGCAGGCTTACGACCCTAAAAATTGGGTTTGGATACCCCTGGTGGGCATAGCTTTGTGTAACTTTGTGCTTAACAACAACCAAACCATAAAAATGTGCAGATCGAGAGTCCCTTCATCTAATTCATAGAATTTTAGCCTGAATAGCACTTCATGTAAAATATAGATTAAACGGCCAGGTCAGAGACCCCTGAGGCTCACGCATAGTCATCCCTAATTTAAAACTGCTAACCAGAGAGAAGGCAACTACTCACCATCGCTCGGGGCCTATTATGTCTTCTGAAAACAATGCTTTATAAGTCACCGTTGTACATAAAACATCGTTGAATTTAGTTTTAATGGAGATCCTGGAAAATGTACCATTTGTGAATATTTAGTGATGTTTGTTTGTTTTTAAAAGCAAAGCTACACAATGAGTGAGCTATCCGTGTTGTGCCCACTGCAGGTATTGAGCCCCGATGTTTAGCGTTATAAACCCTCAATCTTACCGCTGAGCCACCGGGGGGGGGGGATTTAGAGATGTCTTGTCAAAATAATATGTGAGACTGGTGTGGGAAAAGTAATTAATTAAAATTGACAAACACTGAAACACACGACTTTGTTGTACATCAATGAAAAATCAACTTTATTTTTATATTTTCTCATATCTAACTTGAAAAAAAAGAGACTTTCAGTAAGTTAATTGACCTGTAAAACAAGAATACCACGGTGTAAAAAAAAAAAAAGAAAAACTAATTTTTACATCTTTTATTTTTCTGCGGCGCCCCAGTGGCAC
>NW_013666424.1:136768-141310 GCF_000517525.1 Limulus polyphemus
CCATTGTGTAGCTTTGCGCTCAATTACAAACAAACAAATAAACGATTTTTTTTGCGAACTTTTATTTGTATTTATTTTTTGCGTAAGCTTTAGTTGCGTTAATTAACTGTTGTTAATAGTTGTACAACTATCCCGTCTTGCCAGTTTGCTTCTATTTTGTGTGTTTTTTGTTCACATAGCTCATTTCGGAAACCTTATACGTACAATTAGAACAAGTCTTTTATAATCTAATCAATTCCGTCTTCATACCACATAACGTCAAATGGACGTGTTTCCAGGTTAGAATAATAGCATGTTGGAAATCATTTTCTTCTGCTCTTTCGGTAGTACAAGTTGAGAGAGAGAGAAGAAAAAAAAAGGAAGCTGTTTCTGAAATAATAATACCAATTTAAGGAAGCATGTTCATTGGAGAATTGGATGGTGGCAGAGAAAATTTTCTGTTTAAGTGAGATGTATTCTGTACACATCTTGTGTCACATTATCCTCGGTATTTTGAATTATTTTTATTTTTTGATTCACAAAAGATTTAGATTGAATTAGCATGCTAATCAAACTATTAAGGTTTGTAATTTACGCTTTAGGGGAAAGTTTAATTACCTATTACGGTTTCTCGAATGGACTTTGATTAGTTTATGGAAACTTTTATCAAACTACGCCAGATAATTAGCTCATTTCTTATTCTATCTGTTCTGAAACTCGAACATGGAAAAAAATTATACACATTTAACCCCCCTCCCCTTCCTCTAGAAACAGTCAATATTAATGTTCGTTCTACTGTTTTGAAGGAATATTTAGGAGATAAAAATAGGTTAAAATAATGAGATTAGCAAGGATGACTAAATTATAAGCGTTTTTTTGTTTGCTTGTAGCTAAGCACAAAGCTACTCAATAGACTATCGTCTTCTAGCGTTATAAGTCCGCAGACATGCCGTTGTGCTATTGGGGGGCAAATTATAAGCGAATTATAATTATAATACTGCATGTAAAGAGAAACATCAAATTCAATGAGATGAAAACATACATCGGCTGATAGTTGTGCTTTCAGTCAGTTTTAAATATATATATATATATATATATACCATCAAATGAAATGACACTTTGAAACTTTCCACAATCTTCACATCCAGGCCTGGCATGATTTGATGGTCGGGACGCTCTATTCGCAACCTGCGGATCTCGGGATCGAACCCTGTTATTGAAAATGCTTTATAATTTGACGATCAATCCCACTATTGTATCCCTAGAACAGTTTCGTGCCAAAGTCAACAAAACAAATAAACTTCCCAAATATAAGAATATTTTGGCTCTGTCCAAAAGCAAGATTAGACGAAGAACTAGCTAGTTACCTAGCCATTTTATATATTTATTTTTCTTCTGTATAACTCCAAGAACCTGATAAAAGGTATATAGTGAAAAAATCACACAGTAGCCTTCCCCTCTATAGGCAAACAATTTCAAAATACAACCCTGATAAAAGGCGTATAGTGAAAAAACAACCAGTAGCCTTCCCCTCTACAGGCAAACAGTTTAAAAATACAAACCTGATGAAAGGTATATTGTGAAAAAACAGCTAGTAGCCTTCCGCTCTATAGGCAAACAGTTTAAAAATACAAACCTGAAAAAGACATATAGTGAAAAAACAACCAGTAGCCTTCCACTCTATAGGCAAACAGTTTAAAAATACAAACCTGATAAAAGGCATATTGTGAAAAAACAACCAGTAGCCTTCCCCTCTATAGGCAAACAGTTTAAAAATACAAACCTGATAAAAGGCGTATAGTGAAAAAACAACCAGTAGCCTTCCGCTCTATAGGCAAACAGTTTAACAATACACGCACTAAAAGTTTTTACATCATACTTTTATTATATGCCTTAGTTTTGTTTTATATAGATACGAGGGAAGCAAGTTGGTATTTATGTTACTTCTAACTCTGAAAGTCGAGAGTGTGTGTGTGTGCTTTTCTAGACCAACGTCACATCTGCTGTGTCCACCGAGGGGAATCGACCCCCTGATTTTTAGAGTTGTAAATCCGTAGAATAATCGTCTCCAATTCAAAGATTTAGCATGAAAAAAAATTGGGCATCTGAAAAAAATAGCGTAAGGATAAATAAAGGATATCATTGTAAGCTTATGAGATCTTCAGTAACTGTCATTGTAAGCTTATGAGATCTTCAGTAACTATCATTGTAAGCTTATGAGATCTTCAGTAACTATCATTGTAAGCTTATGAGATCTTCAGTAACTATCATTGTAAGCTTATGAGATATTCAGTAACTATCATTGTAAGCTTATGAGATCTTCAGTAACTATCATTGTAAGCTTGTGAGATCTTCAGTAACTATGATTTTAAGCTTATGAGATCTTCAGTAACTGTCATTGTAAGCTTATGAGATCTTCAGTAACTATCATTGAAGGGATGCAACCAAAATTATCTGTTGTGAATTGGGCAGCTGAATTATTTGGAGACACTGATCAAATGTGGAAAATTTTTAAGAATTGAAGTTTTAAGTATTCAAGATAAACATATTCTTTATATATAAAAAATGATGGCTACAAGTAAAAAAAAACAGGTTGGCTCACAAGGGCGTAAGGGATAAAAAAAGCATCACAAATTTTAAAAAAAATTAAATTGACTGGTATGACGAGAGATTTATAAGATTATGGAAGATAAAGTGAGTTGGTGAAACAGGAAATTATGACATCAAAAAGGATGTATGAAAAAAGATTGGCCGAAAATGTAAAAATTAACAGTAAGGATTTCTCTAAATATATTAAGGGTAAACAAAATGTTAGGGTGGGAGTAGGTCACTTGAGGGATCATAAAGAAAGGCTCGTATCTGATGATTATGAGATGGCTGGGTTATTAACTTTAACTTTTTCTTCAGTTTTTACTAATGAAGAGTTAAACAATATTCCTCATCTTGAACAGTTGATAGATGTAAACAAGATCGAACAAGATGATCACATTAATTCTAATCTTGTTCATAAAATAATGAGAAGTTTAAAGAACAATAAGCCTCCTGGGCTAGATAATATTTCCCTAAGAGTTTTAAAGGTATGTTAAGGATTAGATATGTAAGGAACTTGCTACTATTTTTTGAAAGTCCTTGAACAGTGGGCAGGTGCCAGAGGATTGGAAGTTGGCTAATGAAAAATATTGTCCAAGTAATTACAAGCCTGTTAGTCTTGCATCAATTGAGAGAAACGTTTTAAAAAAATCGGTTAAATGATGCTTTGCAAAGTCATTTAACAAAGTTAAATCTTTTGACATTCTTCGAAAACGTTACTGCTTATGTAGATGAGGGTATGGGTTTAGGTTTGCTGTATCTGGATTTTCAAAAAGTATCTGACAAGATGCTACATAAAATGCTTGTAAAAACTTTATCTCTTTAGGTATGGGTATAAGCTAGCTAATTGGATAGAAGACTGGTTAGATGGAAGAAAGCAGAGGGTTGTTATAAATGGAGTTCAATCAAACTGGATTAATGTCACAAGTGGAGTACTTCAGGGCTTAGTCTTAGGACCTTTGAGCTTTTTGATCTGCATCAGTGACATAGATGAAGGAATGGTCAATAAATTACCTTAATTTCCTGATGATGTTAAGGTCATGGGTTTTGCTGGCTGTGAGGAGGATGCTGCTACTTTACCAAAGAATTGAGATCATTTAGTGAGTTGGGCGAATAAATGGCAGATGGATTTCATTTATAATAAATACAAGATAATGCCTGTGGGTTATGATAATTATCATTATAACTTAGATGGGAATAACCTTAACAGTGTTGCGAAGGAAAGGGATCTTGGTGTAGTGATTGATTAGTGTCTTAAACCATCCAAGTAGGATTTTAGGTTGTATCTACAGAAATATTGAATAGAAGGCTGAAGAGTTTATAATTTCATTGTATAGGTCACGGGTTAGGCCACATTTGGAGTATTGTGTTCAATCTTTGTACTCTTTACCTCAGGAAGGAAATTGAACTGTTGGAAGAGGCTCAGAGGAAGGCTAATAGAATGGTACCTAGGATGGAGGGGTTGTCATACGAGGAAAATGATTAAAATATCTTAAATAGTTAGGGGGGGTCTGATTGAGATTGTAAAGAAAATTGATAGTGTTGATGCATAATATTTTTCATACTTAACAGTGAGAATAATAGGACTAGGGGATATAAGTATACATTTTGGCAAGGTAGGAATCATCTTCAGCTAAGACAGTTCTATTTTTCTAAGATGGTTGTTTACATTTTTACCACGAGTTGTCTTCGGATGTAGTGTAGGCAGTGAATTTAAGAGAAAACTTGATAACTATATGAATGATAAAGGATGACGTTTTTCATTTAATAGTATTAGTTTAGTTTAGCGGATGAGATAGCCTACATGGACCAATAGGTCCCTTATTGTTCTTTAACACTATTTTACACATATTTGCAGTCTAGCGTAATTTTTATTATGAATATGTGATAAGTTTAGTTAAAATTTTATTGGTTTGTTTGTTTTGAATATCGCGCAAAGCTACACGAGGGCTATCTGCGCTAGCCGTCCCTAAT
>NW_013666424.1:141547-144239 GCF_000517525.1 Limulus polyphemus
CTAGTCATCACCATTCACCGCCAACTCTTGGGCTACTTTTTTACCAACGAATAGTGGGATTGATCGTCACATTATAACGCCCCCACGGCCGAAAGGGTGAGCATGTTTGATGTGACGGGGATTCGAACCCGCGACTCTCAGGTTGCGAGTCGAGCGCCCTAACCATCTGGCCATGCCGAGCCTAAAGCTTTATTACTTATATTATTTGTTTGTTTTAAAGCAATAACATATCGGTCTTATCTTCTGTGTCCACCGTGGGAAATCGAGTCCCGAATTTTGGCGTTGTAAGTCCGTAAACTTACCGCTGTCTTAGTGGAGGACTAGCTTATAAAATATGAGGTTTTTTTTAGGTTTCGAAAAAAATAATGTAAGCACTTTTACATCCAAAACATGAATGTACACAAATAGGTATTTCGATAAAATACTAATTAAAATAAACATTTTCTTTGACAAATAAAGAATAATTGGACTGATTTAATTGTATAACATTCCCTTTGAAAAATACAATTTTATGTATGATCTTAAAAACCTCCAGAATCTGAGTCAAAACGCTTTTATATAATTTTGAGTTACTATTTTCCGATGGAAAAAAAAAACAATGTTCGTGTGTTATAAAGCGCAAACCTAAAACCCGAGGCGTACAGACTGAAAATATCTATGCACCAGGGGCAATAACAACAATTGTTTTCGCGTAATTAATTTGCGCAAGCGCCGAATTCAATTCAGCTGTAGTAAAATATTTATTTCCATAGCTAGACTTTTTTTTTTTATAGAGTGAGAGTTCTTCAGGTATTCCGATGGAAGATAGAAGCAATTACTGTACAAAATAACAAACGCGTTTTTTGATAGAATAATACACCCAAACATGATATTGCATACAAAATTATTAGAATAACACACGCAACTATACAAGTCAGTCGAGATCGTCAGTTGAATTAAGTAGGCAGCCCAACTTTTTTAAAGCGATTTTCTTCATGACGAGATTTATTTTCAGGTCTATTGCGTCCTGCATTTATTCATTGCGTTATGCAAATGGCCCGGCATGGCCAGGTGGTTAGGGCACTCGACTAGCAATCTGTGGGTCGCGGGTTCGAATCCCCGTCACACCAAACATGCTCGCCCTTTCAGCCGTGGGGAGGTTATAATGTGACGATCAATCCCACTATTCGTTGGTAAAAAAGTAGCCCAAGAGTTGGCGGTGAATGGTGATGACTAGCTGCCTTCCCTCTAGTCTTACACTGCTAAATTAGGGACGGCTAGCGTAGATAACCCTCGTGTAGCTTTGCGCGAAATTCAAAACAAACCAAACAAATCTTCGTAACATTGTAAACTAAATCTAAATGTTTTTGACCTAACTATCAGGTTTTGATTGTTTGTTTGAAGCTAAGCCCAAAGCTACACAACGGGCTATTTGTGCTCTGCTCACCACGAGTATTGAAATCTGGATTTTAGCGTTATAAGACTTCGGGCTTACCGCTGAGCCACTGGGGGGCACTAAGTAAAGATAAATAAATAGTGATTATGGTGTGTACAATGTAATAGTGATAATAGTGTAGCGTTAGAAAAGTCGTACTTAGTTTAATTTAATGAAAGAGAGTACCAGGTACATTACCCCCAGTGGTACAGCGGTATGTCTGCGGACTTACAACGCTAGAATACGGGTTTCGATACCCGTGGTGAGCAGAGCTTTGTGCTTAACTTAACATAAACAACAAATATATGTCATGGTAAACATAGAAAAACAAATCTGACGTTTTAGAAGGAGATATTTAAATGAGCTATTCTTGTTCAAGCTGATTTGTGCTGTTTAAATTAAAACACTGCTGGGTTTCTATTCAAATAATAATAAAAAATAATAATATTTCTTTATTTGATTATTTTCTCGCAGATTCGTCTTAAATAGTTTGTTTGTTTGTTACGGATTTCGCACAAAGCCTCACGAGGGCTATCTACGCTAGCCGTCCCTAATTTAGCAGTGTAAGGCTAGAGAGAAAGCAGCTAGTCACCACCACCCACCGCCAACTCTTGGGCTACTCTTTTATCAACGAATAGTGGGATTGACCGTCACATTTTAACGCCCCCCACGGCTGAAAGGGCGAGCATGTATGGTGGGACGGGGATTCGAACCTTCGACCCGCAGATTGCGAGTCGAGCGCCCTAACCACCTGGCCATGCCGGGCCCTTTCAAATGTCATCAGCACCCGGTATTCTCAGGTGGCTTAAATAGTGTTTTAAATGTCATTTTAGAAATATACACATGCCGTTAATTCACAAAAAGTAGCGTTATACGCATGCTGCTTCAATAGATATTACTATTTTTCATGCGCGTGAATACATTTACTGCATGGTGGTAATTAATCATTTCATTTGCGAATCACACTTAATTTGTTTTTTTTCTGAAAATAAAGTTAAATAATTCATATGAAATAGATATTTTGAATTAATTTTAACTAAGGCAGGTTTCTGATTTTAAAATTATGGCAAAATTAAATCGGTGTTTTTCCAAATAAACACCAGAAAAACACCGCTCACAAATTAAATCTATTTTTATCACTTTAGCTTCTTTGGAATATTACTCTGAAGGCAAAGTTGGTATGTTCGTTTTTATTAGCTGCTGTTACAAAGTTTTAACATAAGATAAATTATTGTGAAAAGAATATATATAGTACATTTCTTGCATTTATATAAAAGC
>NW_013666424.1:144561-149284 GCF_000517525.1 Limulus polyphemus
ATATATATAGTACATTTCTTGCATTTATATAAAAGCAAAAACTCCTACATAAAACTAAAAACGAAAAACACTGATTTTAAGATAACTAAGTAAGCCGTAAAACAACTACAAATAAACACCGTAGAACAGACACCCTAATTCTAACCGATTTTGCGTGTTTTTCAGAGGTGGATACGCTTCGAGAACCTTCTTAATACTTGGTTTTTGTTTGTTTGTTTGAAGTTAAGCACAAAGATCTGTGCTCTGCCCACAACGGGTATCGAAACCCGGTTTCTAGTGTTGTAATTCCGCAGACATACCGCTGTGACACTGGGGGGACTCATACGTGGTGCTACTGTCCCAATCAAATTTATTCGGTAACAGAAGGCGTAACTCAGAAACACGCTTATCCTTAGTCTAATTAACTGTTGCACGATAACTAGTAGATCACTACCTGAAATACCTGGAAAATTTTCTTTTAATAAACAATTATTTTTATTTAAAATTAACTACGGATATTTGCTTGTAATTTCTAATGCAAGAAAAAAAAAGGACTATCTGTGCTCTCCCCACCACCAGTAAGAAACCCGGTTTCTAGCGTTTTAAGTCCACAGATATACCGTTGTACCACTGGGAGTCGTTGTCAAGTACAAACAAACCAGATTAAAGAAAATGACTAATAATTCGTTGAGAGGGCAACATTTATTATGAACTGCAACAACCATTTAACGTGAAGATTTGTTCAAGATGTATATTTCATTGGTCCTACGTCTGACAACACTTTTATGCGTATTATAAATGTGAGATCTGATTCGTGGTTGGACAGGAAATCCATAACCATTTACTAAATCAAGTCATTAAGTGGATAAAAACTAGCCTAGCTTTAGGTAATGACGTTAAGTCATAAGCTCTTTCTCTTATTCCCTTCGTTACAAAAGACAGCTTTTTCTATAACAGGATATTACAATATTACTTCTTTTTTGATCGATCATGTATTTTATATGATTAGATTCAGAGGTTGTGGAATAAATCGTCTGCTTATTAATCAGACGTGATTTTTCAAGGGCTTCTATTACTTCTAGAGGTTGTTTTTTTAGGGACGCCTTTCTCTTGTGTTATACTTTTCTGTGCCTGTACTAGGTGACAAAACAACTTTATACATTTTAATAAATAAACTCAGTATGCCGAAATTTGTTTAATCTCGAAGTCTAAGTTCAAGGGAGGTTCAGTTCAATCTACACTTTGGTCAACGTGCGTTATTGGGTTATACCAGTTTCGGAGAATTTCACTCCTCATCAGTAACCCTAAACACAAGTTTACCAAAGAGAGATAAGCTGGACCTATGTCTTAGTGAAAATAAACAAATAAAACACATTATAATGCAGTGAAGGCAAATTTCAGAAATACCAAACATTCTTAATGTGGGTAAGGGGTAGTGGGTGTTGGAGGAACAATTTGAAACACTCTAATTAAAATTATAATTTCATTATCCATGGTTATCTAACTTACTGCAAATATAAATTAGATTGAAATTAGAAAGAATGGTGCTAACATTATCCCCGATATTACTCCTTACGGTTATCTCCGATATTACTCCTTACAGTGTCGGTTTCTTCTTCAAATGATAATCTGAAACAACGTCCAAGTTAAACATAGTACGCTTTGTAATAAATGTATAATCACTTCTGGCTTCTCTAAGATGTTTCTGGTGCTATTAGAATTGCTATAGCCATTTTTCTAAGACTAAGAAAATACCTCGGTAGGTGAACCGCAAATGAAAATGGATGAATTTATGCTCTTTTGGCAAAAATATAAAAAAATACAGCTCTACTATATACGAGTTTTAGAAGTTAAGATAACATTGATGAGATTAATTTCTTCTTCTTGATGTTACGAAAGGTTTTTATGCATTCTTCTTTTTTTTTCTCTCCAAAATTTCGTTTGTTATTCCTCGTTGTTGGAATCCACGTTAACGTTTTCTGTAAAGTATTTACACATTTCTTTACATGTGGTAGTTTTATTGAAACAAATCTTTCCATTTATTTTAATACCCTTTTTTTTGTGTGTGTAAAATCATCGTTTAGGTCTATTTCAGTTTTTGTCGTCTTCAAAAGTGCTTTGATCTTCGTCAGGCTTTAAGTAACGCGGTGTAATCTGTTAGTTAATTCGTTAGTTCAAAAGTTGTTTTAATACATCCATTATTTAATACATCCATTTAATACATCCATTTAATACATCCATTATTTATTACTCACAAATTTAAATACTTCAAACTTGTTTTATGAAACTTACGTTTCTGTTTTCTAGAACAGTTTCTTTTTCTAATTAATTGCATAATTATGAGTAATGGAACTGACTACAGATTATTTGTTTGTACTTTAAGCACAAAGCTACACAATGGGCTACCTGTGCTCTGCCCACCACTGGTGTCGAAACCCTGTTTCTAGCGTTGTAAATCCGCAGACATACCGCTGTGCCACTGGGGGGGGGGGGCAAGTGCTATAGTATTCACAAGGATACATTAAAGCTAATGGCTCTTTTCTTTTCCTAGAGGTTTCTTGTTTTCTATTCAATATTAGGAAATACATTATGTTAACAACACAGTACTCAAATAAGTATTTGGAACTGGATTAAAGTATATTTAATCATTAATCTCATAATATAGATGAAAAATAGATTAGAGCTTATTAAATCATTAATCTCATAATATAGATGAAAAATAGATTAGAGCTTATTAAATCATTAATCTCATAATATAGATGAAAGATGGATTAAAGCTTATTAAATCATTAATCTCATAATACAGATTAATGATGGATTAAAGCTTATTAAATCATTAATCGCATGATATAGATTAAAGATGGATTAAAGCTTATTAAGTCATTAATATCTACTTAATAAGCTGTACTTCGAAGGTCTTTAAGCCTGCCATACAAAATCGCATGAAATTTAATATATGAATTTGTTTGTTTTAGAGCAAAGCCATTGATGAGGAGTGGAATTCCCCGAAACTAGTATAACCCAATAATACACGTTGATCAAAAGATTGAACTGGACCTACCTTGAACTTCGAAATGAAACACTTTTCGGAATACTAAGTTTATTTATTATTTCTTCTTCCATCTATTAAGTTATATTTAATTGATGAAGGTTACTGCAGTGTAGAGTAATCCAGTTGTTTAGTCTGCCTGAACTGTGAATCCGAGGGTTCATGGTTCGCGTACCGTTGGCACAAAATGTGTTACACTTATAGAATCACGGGTATTCTATAAGAGTGACATTCAAATCACACTATTAGGTCAAACAAGGATAGACAAATTGTTGATGAGGGACGCTGTTGACTGGTCTACCAGTTTAAAATTAGAGACTACCATACTCGGCTACAGCTCCACGTGCAGCTATGAGCGAAAATTCTATAAAACAATCAAACAAAAAGTAGTTTTAATGGGGGATTTAGATAGTTTATATATCCAGACCCGATTGATTTTTACAAAATCTACTGGTGTATATCTTATTTTTCTTATTAACCACATGTTTCTCTTCATGTTAGTGTTGTGACAAAGTTTTTTTTTTTTTGTCGAATGATGTAACTTTACTTTGATAAAGGTTTTCAGTTCTAATTGGGTTATTTATTGCAGGAATTCACGCACAAGAGCAAGTTTTTCGGCAAGTTTTTTTGAGCCTTGAATTGCTGTTTATGTTGTCTCTTAAAAAGGTTACTTACGACTACAAAAACTAACATTTTCAGATTTTGAAGGTAGAAATCATTTATGCATTATATTTTCTGTGTCCCGCCTTTTAAAAAAAATCCTGTAACAATCACTTGTAGAAGTATTATTGTAGTGCAAAAATAAAAATCTTACACGTGCAATTCCTAGTAGAAGTATTATTGTAATGCAAAAATAAAAATCTTACACGTGCAATTCCTGTAGAAGTATTATTGTAATGGAAAAATAAAAATCTTACATATGTGATTGGAAGTGAAATTGGGCATTCTTCTTCATGCCTGTTGAGTTTATAGGATTGCAGGTACATATTCTCCAATCCGCAGTTAGTTTAGAGACTTACAACGCTAACATTCGGAGTTCAATTCCCCACGATGGGCATAGCAGGTAGCCCAATGTGACGTTGCTCTAAAAAACAACCAACCAAACAACATATTCTCAAACATGCATCGTGCGTCCCATTGTATCACAAACTGTTTTTTTTATACTCCTTATGATGAAACACAGTTTTTTGTGTTCAACTTTGTGTTTTATATGCTAAATATTTGTTCTTTAAGGCAGGTCACGTTCTTGAAGGAATGTTTTGGTTAGTAATATAGACGTGATAGCTATTTTAATATGGACGTGAGCAATTTCAATGGATTAAGGTAACCAGGTTTCTAGAAACTTCCAATATAAAGACTTCGTCAAATAGCTGATATGCTTGTATTTCTATTTGTTGTTGTTATTATATTGTTTGCTTCCGATTTTTTGGTGTGTCACAGCTCCTGCCTCTATAATATCCAAGCAGTATGCCGCCCACGTGAAAAACATGGTAATATCTAAATAAGTATTCGGACATACAAGTAGTTAAGAACCCTGTAAGTTCCTAAGAGAGTCGGTGAATTATATTTGAAGTATTTTTTCCTGTTTTCCTGTTGCACAGAGCATATATCACGCATTTCTGCTAATGTATTATATATATATATATATATATATACCTATATGATGGATATTGACTATATGATATATATATATAC
>NW_013666424.1:150284-153658 GCF_000517525.1 Limulus polyphemus
GATAGCTCTCGTGTAGCTTTTGCGCGAAAATTCAAAAACAAACAAACTAGAGATGTTCATTAAGTATGTGATTTACTTTATGATTTATTTTCATTATCTGCTGTCCAGCATTATAGGCAGTAACCAACTTCACCGTGTTCTTGAAACTCTGCGCACGCTTACCTTCTCGTGGTCGATTCGGTTCGTATTTAAGTGCGTGTTATTCACACAGAATAAACTGTTCTCGCGGTCTCGCGAACAATCTAGGATAAGGAAAAAGACGGGCTGTTGACTAGTAAACCGTACCTTGGCCAGATGCTTTATTCTCATTCCATTTTTTCACGCGTGCAGATAGTTTCAGCTAGTTAAGTAATCGGAAGCTGCGTGAAAATCATATTAACCTTTGACCTTATAAATTGACTAGTTGTGTCTAATTCATTATTTTACAAACTTTCGAGTCTGTTGTCGGCTCTTCTACTGGTGAGTCTCAATTTTTTATCACAAGCTTTAATAAAAATATTTTATTTCATTTCCATTGTTTACGATTACTTAATAAAGCTTATTTAAAAGATCTGAACATGTTTAACTAGGCCCGGCATGGCCAGGTGGATAAGGCGCTCGACTCACAATCTGAGGGTCGCGGGTTCGAATCCGCGTACCACCACACATTCTCGCCCTTTCAGCCGTGGGGGCGTTATAATGTGACGGTCAATTCCACTATTCGTTGGTAAAAGAGTAGTTGGCGGTGGGTGGTGATGACTAGCGGCCTTCCCTATAGTCTTACACTGCTAAATTAGGGACGGCTAGCGCTGATAGCCCTCGTGTAGCTTTGCGCGAAATTCAAAAACAAACAAACAAACATGTTTAACTCACTCCTTTATTCTCAACAAATATTCTAAAATATTACAAAACAGATCGAATTATTTCGTATATTTCTGATATTGACACCGTCTTCATTACTGGCCACAATGTTTTGAATTTACCCATTCTGTTCTTTTGTCTGAAGTTAAGCACAAAGCAACGCAATGGGCTATCTGCCTCTGCCCACCACTGGTATCGAAACCCGGATTCTAGAGTTATAAGTCCGCAGACATAACGCCGTGCCACTGGGGGGCATTCTGTTCTTAAAACTAAAATATCAACTATAAAATATCTAACCATACCTATAAAGAGTATGTTAAATGATGATGTGGTTCATTTTGGTATTTGATTTTACATTTTCTTATTAAAGTAATCAATAATACATCTAATTCGTTACGTCTGTAAAAGCAACAGAAGTAATTCTTTGCATATCGTTTTATTAAATGACTGATATAATTATTATTTATATTTTATAAAAATTACTAAAATATATATTCAAGTGCTCTGTTACTAGTTAGAGAACCAACTGTCGTTAATTGTTCAATAAAACAACCTGATTTCTCAAGCATTTTAGGAGGGTATACATTCCTTCGTTCTTTGCCCCCTAGTGGCACAGTCTGCGGACTTATACTGCTAGAAACCGGGTTTCGATACCCGTGGTGGGCAGAGCATAGATAGCTTTGTGCTTAATAACAAATAACACCAACAACCGCCGTTCTCTAAGCATACGTACGGATAGTTTCAAAATACGTTGCTAGGGGTTGGGTAGGGTAGTTCGAAATTGCGTCACTAGGGGTTGGGTGGTGAGATCACCTATGGAACACGAGTTGCTATTTTATTATGTGGTTCGCTCACAAACCACCAGAGGGTGTTGTTTAATATCACGATGTTCTTATATTACTGGATGGCACGTTATGATAAAATGAAATTAATTTAATGGTAGCTTTAACCATCATATTATGTGTCAAATATCCACAATGGTGCTAAAGGTCTTCAGTTATATTTACTATTTGTCTATTTGTATTTTTCCCCGATTTATTTTTAATAAAACGTTTTAAAACCTATTGCGTTTTCCAAGTCTGCAGCACAGATAAAACTTTAACTTCTAAAAACAAATTATTTAGCTTGAACATTTTTCTGTTTAGTTTTGTTTGTTTGTTTGGAATTTCGCGCAAAGCTACACGAGGGCTATCTGTGCTAGCCGTCCCTAATTTAGCAGTGTAAGACTAGAGGGAAGGCAGCTAGTCATCACTACCCACCGTCAACTTCACCAACGAATAGTGGGATTGACCGTCACATTATAACGCCCCCACGGCTGAAAGGGCGAGCATGTTTGGTATGTCGGAGTTTCGAACTCGCGACTGCGAGTCGAGTATCCCAACCACCTGGCCATGCCGGGCCCCTTTTCTGTTTAAATTTAAAAGGCAACTGAAACAAGAGTCGAACGAGTTATTTGAACAAATCGTAGACTCTAAAGACGATTACTTTTCATTCTATTGTTGTTAATCATAGGATACTGAACTTTTGTTTCATGTATTTTTAACTAGGAATAAATTAGAAAGAAAATATTTCTCAAAGAAAGTAAATCTAAAAACGCATGAAATCTTTCCAAATTACTTCAATGTAAAACGATTGAAATATTTTTTGTGGTGTGTTATACAAAACTTATACTTTTATATGCTATCTTTTTTTTAATCTTCTCTTCATTTTTTTAGCGGTAATTGAAACGTTACGTGACTACATTAAGAGTTTTTTGTTTTTTTTAACGTACTCAAATTTTAAAATATTATTACTTTCTGGGGCAACTCTTCACAGTACGTCATACGATTAAACATAATTTTATGTTTCCAATTTTTCAAAATATTTATTATGTGAAGTTATTTATCAAAGTATTATAATTATTGGGTTGAATATATATCTATAATCATTTCAGAAATGATAGTTATTTAAATGAAATGCTTAAATGTATCATTGGCTTGATAGCTGTTAACATAATTGGTCAGACATGTAAGTAACATAAGTACATAAATACTGGAGAAACTGCATCATTCAGCTAAATACATAGTCCTTGTGTCGTTGAGCTACTTCAATACACACTGAAGGAACTGTAAACCCATAGTCCTTGTGTCACTGAGCTGTCAGTACACACTGATAGACCTGTAATACCCAGCTAAATACATAGCCCTGGTGTCACTGAGCTGTCAGTACACACTGATAGATCCTGTAATACCCAGCTAAATACATATTCTCGTGTCACTGAGCTGTCAGTACACACTGATAGACCTGTAATACCCAGCTAAATACATATTCCTCGTGTCACTGAGCTGTCAGTACACACTGATAGACCTGTAATACCCAGCTAAATACATAGCCCTTGTGTCACTTAGCTGTCAATACACAACTATAAGTCCTTTGATTCCTGAGATATTTACTTTCTTTCACTGAAGGTTGTTGTTGCTTGTTGAATTCCGTGTATAACTACTCGAGGACTATTTGCGCTCCCCGTCGTTGATTTTTCACTCAAGTAAAATGCA
>NW_013666424.1:154658-158900 GCF_000517525.1 Limulus polyphemus
AACCAATCAATAACTCTGCACCCCCCCACCCCCCAGTGGCACAGCGGTATGTCTGCAGACTTACAAGGTTAGCATCCGGGTTTCGACACCCGTGTTGGGCAGAGCACACAGATAACCCAATTACAAACAAACAATCATAACTCTGTAATATTTTATAACTAGGCATTATTTTTATAGCTGAGCAATAATTAAAACAATTGAAATTTCCATAAAAATGATGTTTCAGATTTAACCAATAAAAATTACAAAAAAACGGAGTAAGTTTCAAATATATAAAACAATCTAAAACAAAATTTTTAAACATTATTTGTTTTCTTTAGTGAAAATCTCATGCGTGTTGCAACAGAAAAGCAAGACACTTTCATTCATAACTGCATCTACAAAGAAATACTTCAATAAAGTCTACTCTGTGATGATAGTTCATTTTTTAAACTAAAAATTTCAATAACATCATTTTTCTCATGGATGGTGAACGTTATTGAATGTCAAGTACGAGTACATTGTTGTAGAATTGTCAGACAATTCCAGAAAAGGTTGCAGGCCCAATAGCCTTCCGCAGGAACTAGCAGTTATACCTGACCGGAGGGCGGCTATTTCTGTTAGTATTCATAATGTTATCGTGCAATATATAGTTGTGGATTCACTAACGTTTCTGTTCGTGAATTATTTCATTCAGTCTTCGTTATTGTTGTTGTTTCTAGCATCAGTGCTTCAATTTATTTTATTACAACTTTACATAAATGTCAGTTAAATAACAAACGTCACATTAGTCTCTTGAGTAACTTTTTAGCATAGGGAACAAAAAGTGTATTAATAAAATCACAATTTATAACGCTATTCTACTGTTTAAGGGCATTAAGAACTTAGTCCCGAAGCACTGTATAACTTAAGCATTCCCGTTTGTTTTCACTCAGTGGCTCTTGATTTATCATCCTTAATGCAAAGAATAGATCAACTTAATATACGTGAGCTCTCTGGGAAAACAACAAATCAATATTCGAGTTGTAAATTGATCAACTGACAATAAGAAAAGAAACAATAGGTGTTTTAAAAGTAAGTTTTCTGTATATATATATATACATATATACGTATGTAGCTGGTGTATTTCATTATCGTATCATCGAAGCTATTAAAACAAGCAAACAGATTCAATATTGTTTCCAGACTCTTGAATAGAATGTTGTTTTTTTAACAATTTTATTTTACTTGATGGACAAAATTCAACTTAAATGTGTTGTTATGGAAACTACGTACACTAGAAAGTAAGTAGCATATGCACAGACCCATCAGAACTCACAGAAGTATCATTGTCTAAGTTGAACAAGTCTTAACTAGTAACACTGAGTAGTAAACGCTGTTTCGTGAGTTACTAAGAGGTAATGGCTGATTAATTTTGGAAAGAAGCTATGCTGAACCTGATCCTCCCTGCTCCTAACATGGACCAAATCCCGACACAGACCCCCCCCTGTAGTGCTGTAGAAGAGCTGTCTTCCCAAACAACCTGTTTTAAAACTGTTATCATCGTGCAATACTCGTACCATCACTTTTATTTAGGTTGCACTTATTCCTATTACTTTCTTTCTTCGCCTTTCTCGGTTTATTCGTTCTCTCTCTCACGTCTCTCGGTTTTATTCTCTTTCGCTGAGCTCTTGTCTTTCATATTATTTTCTTAAATCCACATTGACTTGGTTATCTTCTTTCTGACCTTTCACCCGTTTTCCATATATCTGATTATAACGTTTCATAACCATAGTGGGTCTTGTAGTCTGCATACCAGATCAACTTAGAAAAGCAGCCGCTGTACTAGCTCCAGTTATTTTCTAAAGACATATATCATTGTAATCCCCAATTCCTTAAGGACTGGCCACTCTTTCAATTTCAGCCAATGCTACTTTACATCTAACTTCAGAATAGAAGTTGGTTTGAGTTTCTTTTAATCAGCCAAACAAGACTATGAAAACAAAATAAAAATAAAATACCACAATAAACTGTATTTTACCCAAATATCTATCAACAGAGAGCGCCAACAACAGATATTCTAACAGAAAAACTTAATTGTAAGTATGCTACCTGGGGCTACTGCCTTCATAGACTACGTAAATCAAATAACAACAAGATTATGATAACACTGATTATCAATCTCATCAAGAAACATATACAACAGTAATACATAAAATTCTGACTCGCACCATGCCACAATGAACACTTTATCTCTAACAGTGCATACTTACAGGCCCAACAGTGCATACTTACAGGCCCAACAGTGCTAGGCTACTGATTCCTAGACACAAACTTAGCTCTATTTTAAAAGGGTTTATACTATATGAGGGCTGTATGTGCACGAGTACTAAGTGGAACTGTATTGTGAGCACAGGACTGAAGGTGCAATCATACATTAGCGAAACTCAGTGCAAACATATTTGTTAATATAACCCTATGAAATGGACATGTCCTGAAAATTTTATGTTAACTTAGATATTGCGGACAACAGACAATATTCAATATAGCGTGAGTAAAGCAACATAGTAACAAGGAATCGTAGGGAGATAGACCTGTAATACCCAGCTAAATACATAGCCCTTGTGTCACTTAGCTGTCAGTACACACTGATAGACCTGTAATACACAACTATAAGTCCTTTGATTCCTGATATATTTACTTTCTTTCACTGAAGGTTGTTGTTGCTTGTTGAATTCCGTGTATAACTACTCGAGGACTATTTGCGCTCCCCGTTTTTGATTTTTCACTCAAGTAAAATGCAGTAACTAAAGAAATTATGAATTACGGTTGAAATGTTATGATCCCAGACGAGTTGGACTAAATTATAAATCTGTATTAATTTTTCACAGTTTTGCTGTAAACTTTCTTTTAATTTCATCTGTGCTCGATTGATGTATGAATACTTAGCAAGACTTCTTTACCTTACCTTTAAATTAGTTCATTAAAGTGTGATAAACAAGAATTAATAATTTAGAATAACAAAAGTTTAATTCACCGATCTTACAACACTGACCAGTGGTCTTTTGGATTTATGTTAAACACATGTTTATCTTAGATACTGTTTTATGCATTACTTAATAGAAGTATAATATTGATTTGTATGGACTTATTTCGCTGTGTGTGTGTGTGGGGGGGGGGTGTATGTGACGGTCAATCCCTCTATTTTTAGTAAAAGAGTAGCCAAAGAGTTGGCGGCGGATGGTGTTGACTGTTTCCTTTCCCTTTTTTCTATCACTTCAAAATTAGGGACGGCTAGCGCAGATATTCCCGAGTAGCTTCGCGCGAAATTCAACTAATCAACAATAATAATGTTGGAGTAGAAACCTACTCAACAACTCACGAAGTTTCAACCAATATCAGATAGCACAATATACACAGCTAAGGAGTCAGAGAGCAGTGATAACAATATCACTGACTCAAGTAGTAACCAAGAAAACAATGACGCATACAATGATGCAAATAACACAATTCAACTTCATACGAGCATCAATGTCACACAAGAAAAGAACATAAAACAAGCAAACGCAGGATAAATCACAAAACAAAACACCCTAATCAGTCAACAAACCAAAACACACAATTTTTTCAGTCAACAAATCAAAACAAACTATCTTTCAGTCAACAAACCAAATCACACCATCTTTCAGTCAACATTCCCTCATAATACAGAGAGCCTCAACACCACTAACACGACACAACACAAAGAAGAACATACACAGAGGTTAAGCGACAAGGAAAACCAAACGAACAAACACAACCACAAGCCAGAGAAATGACCTTCCACAACCAACAAACAGGCAGAGCCAACAAAGTACAAACACCAAAAATGAAGTTAACATAGAAATAGCTCCAGCAATTACAAACATAATAACCAATTTCTATAATAATATAGCAAGTGTGTACTGACAGCTCAGTGACACGAGAACTATGTATTTAGCTGGGTATTACAGGTCTATCAGTGTGTACTGACAGCTCAGTGACACGAGGAATATGTATTTAGCTGGGTATTACAGGTCTATCAGTGTGTACTGACAGCTCAGTAACACGAGGAATATGTATTTAGCTGGGTATTACAGATCTAGCAGTGTGTACTGACAGCTCAGTGACAACTATGTATTTAGCTGGGTATTACAGGTCTATCAGTGTGTACTGACAGCTCAGTGACAACTATGTATTTAGCTGGGTATTACAGGTCTATCAGTGTGTACTGACAGCTAAGTGACACAAGGGCTATGTATTTAG